>NC_091176.1:3405451-3450451 GCF_040958095.1 Procambarus clarkii
TTGAGTAAAATAAAACATCCGCTGGATTCTCTATCAGCTGACAATGAACAACAGGTGAATACAAGGTGAGAGTCAGAAAGATTGAGTCAAAACAATGGAAAACCTGGAAACAATCTCACAATTCTTTGGAATGATATGCTAGAAAGAATGAACGAAACAAATAAGGTCCTGCAATCAAAGGGTGTGAACATGCTTGTTGCCACGAGTCTTCGCGAGTGTATGAAAGCCTATCTTCAGGAAACTAGAGACAGATTTAGTGAATGTATGAAAGCCTATCTTCAGGAAACTAGAGACAGATTTAGTGAATGTATGAAAGCCTATCTTCAGGAAACTAGAGACAGATTTAGTGAATGTATGAAAGCCTATCTTCAGGAAACTAGAGACAGATTTAGTGAATGTATGAAAGCCTATCTTCAGGAAACTAGAGACAGATTTAGTGAATGTATGAAAGCCTATCTTCAGGAAACTAGAGACAGATTTAGTGAATGTATGAAAGCCTATCTTCAGGAAACTAGAGACAGATTTAGTGAATGTATGAAAGCCTATCTTCAGGAAACTAGAGACAGATTTAGTGAATGTATGAAAGCCTATCTTCAGGAAACTAGAGACAGATTTAGTGTATATGAATTCAAAGCCAGGAAGGAATATGTGTTGGGATACAGATTACATGGATGGGGAAAAAACAGGAACGAAAACGAAGTGTGTGCATCTTAGTAGATATTATGGATCAGCAGAAGAGGTACTTCTCATTAAAACCGAAAACATTAAGGTGGAAACTTTCCTCCTTATTCTGGACACTAATCTTTGAACTGACACAACGTTCAGGGGCTTATTCACAGATTGGAAATCTCGTTTCTTCAGTGAATTGAAAACCTGTACTTCTGATGCACTAAAGAGTGTGAACATCTGGCTAATATGTATCACAAAGACCCGAGTTATGATGATCTTTTAAATGAATGTGAGCATCTCAAGCTATGAAGCATCATGCCTCTTGATGAAAATTGTGAGATTCTCCCTGTACTGTACAGAAAAATAATTTTGGACAATTTGAAATTGTATTCCCGAATGTTGAAATTGCACTCAGAGTGTTCATGTGCATGATGATGACCAACTGTACATCAGAACGTTCTTTTTCAAGACTGAAACTTATAATAAAAATCTGCTTCGTAGCACAATGGCGCAGCATCGTTTGAACCAATGTGCATGGAAAATGACATCCTGAAAAACCATTGACTTCAAGCCAATAATAAAGCAATTCTCTGAAAAGTAATGCCGCAAATGCTTGTTATAATAAGTTCGTAGTAATTTTATACCGTGCCATCTAATGTGTAGCTTACTGAGTACATTGTGTTTTCAAGCCTCGTGTATTGTTCACATATTCATGTTTTTAATGTACTACCAGTGTTATTGAAGTACCAATAAAATAAATATATGTTTAATATTTTTGTCTATTTACTTTTTATTCCTGAGAGTGGCTGTGGTAGGGGGCCCAGTACACTGATGTACCCAGGGGCCCATAATGCTGTTAAGATGGCCCTGTCAATAGATGTCCAAGAGGGACCTTGATAAGACTAAGAACAGGTTTCCTATTCACCTTTATCGGGAATTAACATTCCGTAGAGTTGGGAAGGCCCTGCTCTCAATGACAAAACTTCTTATACCCGTTTAATGGTTGTTTTATCTTGGAGGTTCTCGTCCACTCCTTAGGACTTAGACACTAACCATGGCTACCTTTGAACCACTGAACTAATAACTCCCGCTAACTAAACCTAACTATAGCCTGTTTTCCCACTGTAGCCTATCCTCACCTCTAACTTCAGCCATCAACCGTCCTACCCCAAGGTCGACTTTCTCTACGGGTGAACAATAACTTGTCTTCACCAGTTAACGACCAAACGGCAATTTGCAGTTTTCTAAAGAATGGCTGTTTCTGATTAACGACGATTACTTGGGTGTGCGGTGAGTTGGGACTGTGTCAAATGGGCTGCTGCAAGAGTTGGCGCGCCAGGCTTCAGGGGACAGATTCATGAAACCACTGACGCAAGCACTTACGAACGTGTACATCTTTCCTCAATCTTTGACAGCTTTCGTTACATTTATTAAACAGTTTACAAGCATGAAAACTTCCCATTCGACTGTTGTTATTGTTATAAATAGCCTCCTGGTAGTTCGGAGCACATTAACTGTTTAATAATTGGAAAGAAAGCCGCCAAAGATTGAGAAAAGATGTACAGGTTCGTAAGTGTTTGCGTAAGTGCTTTCGTGAATCTGACCCCTGGTTAGTAATTCTGGATCAACAGGCTCATTTGCTGTAGATATATCTTCAAATATTTCCTGTAGATATTTGAAATTCAAATGTAAGAATTTCCTAGTGAGCTGGAAATGTATTAATTAATAACTAAGTACTTTAAGTGTTTGAGATGATGAGTTGGATTTTTGTTAACCGCTGTGTGCATTGATTAATAATTATTATTAATAACAATTGATTTCACCGGAATAACTGCTCTTATACACTTATTTATCAATACCTCATTTTTTTAAACCTACCTACGAGTTGCCGTTCTAAAACTATTGTATTTTGTTGTATCCAACGGATGTAATAGCAGATAACAAGAGTGCAATGTTGCATTCTTGACCTCAGTTGCGCCAGAGTCTATATATAGTAGGATCATATATCACTGGGATCCCTGGTGAAGTGCTCACTGACGGATAGCACCGAAGGCAACCCGTTCTCGCACTTTCGCAGTCAATATTGACTTATTAAATACGTGCATATGTGACATACTAAACATACTAGTTTACCTTGAAAAGTTTCATAGAAAACACCGACCTTACCTAACCTTCTTAGTATATTAAGATAAGCATCTTATTGCTTCGTAATTACAATTATTACTTAACCTATTATAGGTATAGATTAAGTAATAATTGTAATTACGAAGCAATAAGATGCTTATCTTAATATACTAAGAAGGTTAGGTAAGGTCGGTGTTTTCTATGAAGCTTTTCAAGGTAAACTAGTATGTTTAGTATGTCACATATGCACGTATTTAATAAGTCAATATTGACTGTATTTAATAAGTCAATATTGACTGTAAGAAAGTGCGAGAACGGGTTACACCTCACCATCTAACAAGCCTTAAATTTATAGTGACATTACCTAACTAGAATTAGAACCTAGGCAAAATTACCTATCAAGGCAGCTGCTACTTAAGTCTGTGGCAGCGTCAATACTGCGGTGATTTTAACTTCACTAACGAACCGAAATATTTGCTATGGACGATAGTAAATCAAGTAGTAAGGTTGAGCTAGGGTGGTTCTTTTCCGGCCCCGACCACGGCGGTCTCTGGGTTGGGAGTCACTCTGCCTTCTTTTATCAACTTCGAGTTAAACTCTGGAGCAGAGTCCCTGAGGCAGTTCGGTGTTGCCTTCAACCTTGTTCTGACAGTTTCTGAGACGGCGCTGGAACCAATCGTATTGGCGTTTGCCTTTCCACTGGAGACTTTCGGCGCCGTGGAGAGGGGGTGACCTGCTGCATGCATGACAGCTTCTCCCCCCGTATCAACCTACCGTGGCTCTGCGCCCTGGAGAGGCCACTCCAGACCAACAACCAGAGCGCATCTCTATAGTCTCCTGACACTGATGGATGCCTACTAGTAAGTGACGCTACTACATTGTCAAAATTCCGGTGCTTTAGAGAAATTAAAAAGTTATAATGACGTTTAATCCGAATGAACATTTGCTGTCATTGCTGACGTGGTTGCATAGGGCTATACGCTTCTGTACTTGTAAAAACACTTCAAATGTTGCTTGTCAAATTGTAGGAACAGCCAACGGCATGTCGTATAGATATAAGCCAAGCGAACTATCAGGTTAAAGCACTAAGCCATTACGACTATATTACACGTATATATATATAGCTATACGATATATCTATATAGAGTAACAAGCAGACGCGCCACGAGCTCCAAGTCCCAGATGGCAACACTTCCTGGATTTGCGGGTCACGCGCGGCAACATGGCGTGAGTCAGCCAGGAGCACTTGCCTCCCCTGGAGGAGCTACGTGGCGTGAGTCAGCCAGGAGCACTTGCCACCCCTGGAGGAGCTACGTGGCGTGAGTCAGCCAGGAGCACTTGCCTCCCCTGGAGGAGCTACGTGACGTGAATCAGCCAGGAGCACTTGCCTCCCCTGGAGGAGCTACGTGACGTGAGTCAGCCAGGAACACGTGCCTCCCCTGGAGGAGCTACGTGGCGTGAGTCAGCCAGGAGCACTTGCCTCCCCTGGAGGAGCTACGTGGCGTGAGTCAGCCAGGAGCACTTGCCTCCCCTGGAGGAGCTACGTGGCGTGAGTCAGCCAGGAGCACTTGCCACCCCTGGAGGGAGCTACGTGGCGTGAGTCAGCCAGGAACACGTGCCTCCCCTGGAGGAGCTACGTGGCGTGAGTCAGCCAGGAGCACTTGCCTCCCCTGGAGGAGCTACGTGACGTGAGTCAGCCAGGAACACGTGCCTCCCCTGGAGGAGCTACGTGGCGTGAGTCAGCCAGGAGCACTTGCCTCCCCTGGAGGGAGCTACGTGGCGTGAGTCAGCCAGGAGCACTTGCCTCCCCTGGAGGAGCTACGTGACGTGAGTCAGCCAGGAGCACTTGCCTCCCCTGGAGGAGCTACGTGACGTGAGTCAGCCAGGAGCACGTGCCTCCCCTGGAGGAGCTACGTGGCGTGAGTCAGCCAGGAGCACGTGCCTCCCCTGGAGGAGCTACGTGACGTGAATCAGCCAGGAGCACTTGCCTCCCCTGGAGGAGCGACGTGGCGTGAGTCAGCCAGGAACACTTGCCTCCCCTGGAGGAGCTACGTGGCGTTAGTCAGCCAGGAGCACTTGCCACCCCTGGAGGAGCTACGTGGCGTGAGTCAGCCAGGAGCACTTGCCTCCCTTGGAGGAGCGACGTGGCGTGAGTCAGCCAGGAGCACTTGCCTCCCCTGGAGGAGCTACGTGGCGTGAGTCAGCCAGGAGCACGTGCCTCCCCTGGAGGAGCTACGTGACGTGAATCAGCCAGGAGCACTTGCCTCCCCTGGAGGAGCGACGTGGCGTGAGTCAGCCAGGAGCACTTGCCACCCCTGGAGGAGCGACGTGGCGTGAGTCAGCCAGGAACACGTGCCTCCCCTGGAGGAGCTACGTGGCGTGAGTCAGCCAGGAGCACTTGCCTCCCCTGGAGGAGCGACGTGGCGTGAGTCAGCCAGGAACACTTGCCTCCCCTGGAGGGAGCTACGTGGCGTGAGTCAGCCAGGAACACTTGCCTCCCCTGGAGGAGCTACGTGGCGTGAGTCACCCAGGAGCACTTGCCACCCCCTGGAGGAGCGACGTGGCGTGAATCAGCCAGGAGCACTTGCCACCCCCTGGAGGAGCGACGTGGCGTGAATCAGCCAGGAGCACTTGCCTCCCCTGTAGGGGCTACGTGACGTCTACACACTGGCCAGCACCTTGCAATCCCCCTTCAGTGATCATGCACGGTGGGTTATGCAACATGCTCCTTGCAAGCAATAACTTTAATACACGCGACCGTCATCTTTTTTCTTCATCGTGTGAGGATCTTAACAGGTCAGCAGTAGATTATTTTATAGATTGACATCATTTGCTTCAGTAGTATGGCAATATATACACCGATAATCGTATATCGCTTCGCGGTGTATTATACAGAGTTTACATTAGCTTTGAACTATGGTTCAAACTAAATTTGTTATGGTTCGGACTAATGTAAACTTGCTGTTTGGTCAGTAAGCTCAGCAAGTAAGTTAGGTGGCCTTAAACAACCTAAAAAAAGCCTTTCCGTGCCCATTAGCCCCTACAGCTTGCACCAGTACAGTATAAGTCAATTAAGAGTGATGGCAAAAACAAGGCCCTTCGAGGGGGCAGATTCACGAAGCAGTTACGCAAGTACATACGAACGTGTACATCTTTTCTCAATCTTTGGTGGCTTTGTTTACAATTATTAGACAGTTAATGAGCCCCGAAGCACCAGGAGGCTGTTTATTACAATAACAACAGTTGACTGGGAAGTTTTCATGCTTGTAAACTGTTTAATAAATGTAAACAAAGCCGCCAAAGATTGAGAAAAGATGTACACGTTCGTAAGTTCTTCGTAACTGCTTCGTGAATCTGGCTCCAGCTTTGCAGTGAATGTCACTTAAACGCCAGAATCAAAACCAATGGGCCACACGTCCTCAAAATCATGTTTATGAACAATAGACTTATGCACTTTACAGAATGAGGGCAAGATATACCCTAGACAGAGAAGCCATCAAGGTTCATCAACTCTACGAGTGATTATACGAAATTCAAGAAACATCTGACAGAACATACAGGCAAGCACTATGAAAAATTTTGAAAGCACATACTCAAACCAGATACGAGAACTGTACAAGCTCCCATAAACCCCTAAAAGAATTGGACTTATGGCCCCGATCTAATCTAAATAATAAATCTACAATAAACATATCTGAGAAAAAAAGAATGGATGGTTTACCTGAATAAACATTTGATTTGATTTGGATAGCCTATGGTCAACGAAGTAAGCGTTAATCAAGGGAAGTTAATTCAGGGAGAAATATGGTACGCCCACTTTTAGTCACGTGAACAACTAAATTCGAATGGGTGACCTATAGTCATTAAAACAATGTTCCTGTCAAGACTGGATATAAACAGCTCTGGTCTCTACAAGTGTAAATAGTTTAACATAAGCATTGTGACTAACCTTTCTCTCGCCACTTAAATAACTAACCTGTCATTTTATAAACACCGGCTTTTAAAACTTTATTCCATTAGATAATGGTAACTTTAATGATTAAAGTCCTGATCCAGTTAAAAATATGCATTATAGCCATTATTAAAAGCCTACTCCAGTAGAAGATGAGCTCCGAACATTAACAACCTGTTCCCTTTAAGAATAATTATCCAGCTACTAAATCCTTGGAGAATGAGGTCACGAATGAAGTCATCAATTACATGCAACTTCCTCTCAACTTCCCGCAAAATCCTTTCCGTAATATATTAGTGGCAAATCCCAACCCTGACCGTGTAACAGCTCCATGCAAGGGCTGCATGAGGCTGTGAACGGTGTCACAGTTGTGTTTTAAAAGCATGTTAACACACACAGAGGTAGGAAGTGTGTGTGTGGTGAAGTATGGAGCTGGCAGGCGCCGCCCCACCCACCATGGTGACTCAAGTCTTGTCACGGCCAGTATAAGCCTCCAGTATAAGCCTCCTGGCTCATCTCTCCACCCAACTCACTCCTATAGGCCTAACTCATCTTCACAACGGACTTATTCCAACTTTACTAATCACCAAATCCTTTAAGGTTTATCAATACAGCTTCGTAACATGCTCAAGGTTATTACATAATCAATGAAATAATAACTGAAATTTTATGCTAACAAACTTTAAAACTCATTAACCAATTGTTGTAAACCTTCGGACAATGGAATGAGAAGAAAAATGCCTAACTACCAGCACCAAACTACTGCATTGTAATTGTCAACAAGCATTCCAACAAGAAATAAAATAGAATTTAAACCTTTTATGCCCCTGAATTCATGCTATATATAATATATTCCTATAACTTGCGTTGTTTAATATAAGTACACAGCAGTGGCTACAATACTCCCAAACCTACACGCATGCAATGATGAACTTCAATAACATCTTAAGAGTTACGTGGGTGTCACATATATACCAGGTTAATGATGTGGAACAGCTGTCATTGACCCCTGTTGACCCTCACCCTGATACAACACGTCCACTCACCATTATGTCGTGGTGTTGTCGATTCGTAACACTAATTCACCAGGATAGTGAGGTGAAGCGCAGGTTTGGTCGTGACTGCGTGTGACGGCTGACATCACCACACTGAACGCTCGGAATTAACTTCACCAGACCGCTCGGGTTGACTTGTCAGCTCTTGCCGGGAAGTTAATATAGCTGCTAGCTCTACTGCCGCCCTCTACGGTTATTCTACACGTGAGGGCTACAGTGTAAGCTTTGGCAGTGTGGGTAAATAACTCGGTAAATATGAAAGTTTAACAAGAATTAAGGGAGTTATTGAACACCAGCGACAATAACTGCAGTCGATACCGCTGATGGTGAGTTGCCGAGTAGGAATAAACCTGGCAAGATACCGTCAAGAGCAGTATTATACATGGACTTTAACTGTACAACTTCTACACTTCTCCACTACAGACTGCGAGCAGTTGTTCCCGGACTGCACATTGAGAGGACACGAAGGGTTGTCTGGTCACGGGAGACAAGCACAGAGCAGGCCTGCCGAACAGGAGCTATATAGGCTCCCCCACTTCCTTATTACTGAAGCAGGGAGCGATTTCACTTTTGTTTACATTGAGGCGGAAAGAAAAGGGCGTGACTAGACCAATTGGACACCATACGCCACGCTGGCCACACTAAACAAGCACATACACAATCAGGCCATATCACTATTGATACTATTAGTTCAATTGAACTAGTTTAGTTGTCATCCTAGTAAGTCCATCACTAAATAGTTGTCATCCTAGTAAGTCCATCACTAAATAGTTGTCATCCTAGTAAGTCTATCGCCAGACCAACAGAACCAGTCAACACAGACCAACACAATGAGACCATCGCATCATGAGAAACACAGGTGCCATATACCATTGAGACGAGATCAATAGAAGCACAGTTACCACAGTGCAACACTAGGCTCGTCTCACGTTGCGTGCAAAATGACCAATGCTGCAATAGATACATTTGAGAAAAAGGCATATAAACATGGGTGAAAATATTGGGTTTAATAAGGTGAGTTGCTCATCTTGTGAGTGGTAGCTTATTGAGCACCCCATACTCATCTTGTGAGTGGTAGCTTATTGAGCACCCCATACTCATCCTGTGAGTGGCAGCTTATTGAGCACCCCATACTCATCCTGTGAGTGGCAGCTTATTGAGCACCCCATACTCATCCTGTGAGTGGTAGCTTATTGAGCACCCCATACTTATCCTGTGAGTGGTAGCCTATTGAGCACCCCATACTCATCCTGTGAGTGGTAGCTTATTGAGCACCCCATACTCATCCTGTGAGTGGTAGCCTATTGAGCACCCCATACTCATCCTGTGAGTGGTAGCCTATTGAGCACCCCATACTCATCCTGTGAGTGGTAGTCTATTGAGCACCCCATACTCATCCTGTGAGTGGTAGCTTATTAAGCACCCCATACTCATCCTGTGAGTGGTAGCCTATTGAGCACCCAAGACTAGTTCTCATGAAACATGAATGGTATTTAGAGCATAACAATGATTCATTAGGATTTGTTGATTACAAGTTATTTCCAAGGAGAAGAATCCAATCACCCCCGTCATTATGACCACAATCTCCTCTACCAATTCACCTCCACCATCAACCACCACCATCACTACCACCATCAGTGAGGCCAGGGAAGCCTTCCAAGCAGTAGACACGAGAGACAAATGCGCCATGTTTGGCGTTAGTCGCGTTCTATTCCTTGGGCCAGATTCACGAAGCAGTTACACAAGTACTTACGAACGTGTACATCTTTTCTCAATCTTTGACGGCTTTAGTTACATTTATTAAAGAGTTTACAAGCATGAAAACTTGCCAATCAACTGTTCTTATTGTTATAAACAGCCTCCTGGTGCTTCGGAGCTCATTAACTGTTTAATAACTGTAAACAAAGCCGCCAAAGATTGAGAAAAGATGGACAGGTTCGTAAGTGCTTGCGTAACTGCTTCGTGAATCTGGTCCCTTGTGTCTAACACCATATCCTCACCTTTTTATTTATTTTGTGTTTTGCATAGGTTGGTACTCGTGACTGGTGCTAATTTAGCGTGTTCCCTTCCCATAGCCTAACCTGTCCTCTTACTCACTATACACTTCTTGTTTACGCTATCAACCTTGTGCTCAAATTTTTTATGGTTTATGAAATGCAAATTACAGCAAAAATTATGCTTCCTGTGACTAATGTATAATAGGTTAGGTAGCTTGTCTAGATTTATTTTTATTTGGGTTACGCAAAAGCGCTGCATTTTTTACCGTAGGGGTAATGGAGAGAGCGGACTCCATGGCTAGCTTTACCAGAGTAGATTTCCTTGGAACACGACCCGCCAATCAGTTTACAACCAGGTCCCCCAATTACTGTTGAGTGAACAGGGAGAAAATAGATTGGTGCTCAGTCAATTCCACGGGTTGAGGTGGGGCGAGTATGTGTGTGTACTAGATCAACTACTGACCATGATAGATGCAGCCCACAGCTGCTGTAACATGGATTGATTGATGAAGATTAAGCCACCCATGCAAGGGGTGTCACGGGCATGAATAACCCGTAAAGATGCAACACCTAACGCTGATACAATACCGCTAGGGGAACAGCGGCATCAGGTGTAACACAAGCATAAATTAAAAATATGGTAAGAATATAATGAATGCAATAATAGGATGAATGTAAGAATAAGAGGGAATAGGAATAATATTAGAGCCGATAGTATTAGAGCCGTGGCCACCAGACGGCGTCTGTGTACAGTAGAGGCTGGAAACATTATTTTAAAAGAGTGAAATTTAGATATTTGAAGCGATACTTGTTTAATAGTAAGACAGTGCTATGCTTATTTATCCTATCCATTAACTGCTAGCCTTAGCCATACCGTTATCCATTAGTCTTATCCACCTCGTTATCCATCAGTGATGTCCCGTTATTAACCCATCATTCTCTTCCCAGGCGGGTTTTGGGGTAACTTTCCGCGCCAAGAAGCCTCAACTAGTGATTACTTCACCAGGCTTTGTTTATACTCTCTCTCTCTCTCTCTCACACACACACACACACACACACACACACACACACACACACACACACACACACACACACACACACACACACACACAGGGGGCGGGGGCCTCGTAGCCTGGTGGATAGCGCGCAGGACTCGTAATTCTATGGCGCGGGTTCGATTCCCGCACGAGGCAGAAAGAAATGGGCAAAGTTTCTTTCACCCTGAATGCCCCTGTTACCTAGCAGTAAATAGGTACCTGGGAGTTAGTCAGCTGTCACGGGCTGCTTCCTGGTGTGTGTGTGTGTGTGTGTGTGTGTGTGTGTGTGTGTGTGGTGTGTGTGGTGTGTGTGGTGTGTGTGGTGTGTGTGGTGTGTGTGGTGTGGGGAAAAAAGTAGTTAGTGGACAGGTGAGAGGCGGGCCGAAAGAGAAAAGCTCAACCCCCGCAAACACAACTAGGTGAATACACACACACACAATCACTAGTTGAACATCTGGAGCGAAAGAACTTTGTAACACAGCATCAACATGGGTTCAGGGATGGCAAGTACTGCCTCACAGGGTTAATTGAATTCTACGACCAGGCAACAAAAATCAGGCAAAATAGAGAGGGCTGGACAGACTGTGTATTTCTGGATTGCCAGAAACCCTTTGACACAGTATCACACAAGAGACTAGTGCACAAGCTGGAGATGCAGGTAGGAGTGAAAGGGAAGGTACTCCACTGAATAAGGGAGTACCTAAGCAACAGGAGACAGCGAGTCACTGTGAGGGATGAGGCCTCAGATTGGCGAGACGTCATAAGTGGAGTCCCGCAGAGTTCAGTCCTTGGACATAATGCAAGCAGGCCATGTTTCTGATATATATAAATGATCTCCCAGAGGGTATAGAATCGTTCCTCTCATTGCTTGCTGAAAAGCCAAAAAATATAAGGTGGATTAAAACAGAGTTAGATAGTAGGAGGCTACAAGATGACCTAGACAGACTGAATGAATGGTCCAACAAATGGCTACTAAAGTTCAACCCGAGTAAATGTAAGGTAATGAAACAAGGCAGTGGAAATAGGAGGCCAGACACAGGATACAAAATAGGAGATGAAGTACTTCAGGAAACGGACAGAGAGAGAGAAAGATCTAGGAATTGATATCACACCAAACCTGTCTCCTGAAGCCCACAGTAAAAGAATTACACCTGTGGCATACGCAAGGCTGGCTAACATCAAAACAGCCTTCAGGAACCTGTGTAAGGAATCATTCAGAACCTTGTATACCACATATGTAAGACCAATCCTGGAGTATGCGGCCCCAGTATGGAGCCCGTACCCTATCAAGCACAAGACGAAGCTGGAAAAAGTTCAGAGATATGCCACTAGGCTAGTCCCAGAACTAAGAGGCATGAGTTACGAGGAAAGGCTGTGGGAAATGCACCTCACGACACTGGAAGACAGAAGAGTAAGGGGAGACATGATCACTACCTACAAAATTCTAAGAAGAATCGACAGGGTAGATAAAGATAAATTGTTTTACACGGGGGGGGGGGTACGTGAACAAAGGGACACAAGTGGAAACTTAGTACCCAAATGAACCACAGTTAGAAAGAATTATTTCAGTGTGAGTAGTTAACAGATGAAATGCATTAGGCAGTGATGTGGTGGAGGCTGACTCCATAAATAGTTTCAAATATAGATATGATAGAGCCAAGTAGACTCAGGAATCTGTACACCAGTTGATTGGCAGGAGAGAGGCGGGACCAAAGAGCCAGAGCTCAACCCCCGCAAGCACAACTAGGTGAGTACAACTAGACGAATACACACACATACACCTTTAACGTGTATACCATGCAAGGTGATGGAGAAGATCGTGAGAAAAACCTAGTAGCATATCTGGAGGGAAGGACATTGTGACACACTACAAACATGGGTTCAGGGAAGGTAAATCTTGCCTCAATGGTATAATAGAATTCAACGATCAGGTGACAAAGATTCAGCATGAAAGAAAAAGATGGGCAGACTGCATTTTCGTGGATTGTCGGAAAGCCTTTGACACAGTACCCCATAAGAGGCTGGTGCATAAGTTGGAAAAACAGGCAGGAGTAACTGGTATGTTGCTCCAGTGAATAAAGGAGTATCTAAGTAACAGGAAACAGGGAGTAAATGTGAAGGGGAGACATCAGAGTGGCGAGATGTCATCAGCGAGGTCCCACAGGACTCTGTACTTGGACCAATCCTGGTTTTAATATATTTAAACGATCTTCCAGAGGGTATACACTCATTCCTCTCAATATTTGCTGATGATGCAAAAATTATGGGAAGAATCAAAACAGATGAAATCAAGACAAATGAAGATAGACAGAGACTACAGGATGACCTGGACAAACTGGAGGAATGGTCTAGAAAATGGCTACTAAAGTACAACTCAGGAAAGTGTAAGGTAATGAAATTAGGCGAAGGGAGCAGGAGGCTGAACACGAGGTACCATCTGGGAGGTGATATCCTGCAAGAGTCAAATAGAGAGAAAGATCTGGGGGTTGATATCACACCGAACTTGTTCCCAAAAGCCTACATCAAAAGGATATCATCAGCGGCATATGCTAGACTGGCCTACATAAGAACTGCCTTCAGAAACTTGTGTAAGAAATTGTTCAGAACCCTGTATACCACTTATGTCAGACCAATCCTGGAGTATGCAGCTTCTGCCTGAAGTCCATACCTAGTTAAACACAAGACAAAGTTAGAGAAGATTCAGCGGTATGCCACCAGGCTCGTCCCGGAACTGTGAGCTATGAGCTACGAGGAAAGGCTAAAGGAGTTGAACCTCACGTTCCTGGAAGACATAGACATGATAACTATCTAAATAATTCTCAGGGGAATTGACAGGGTGGACAAAGACAAACTTTAGCACCCGTGGAACGCGAACAAGGGGACACAGGTGGAAACTGAGTGCCCAGATGAGCCACAGAGACATTAGAAAGAATTTTTCAGTGTCAGAGTAGTTAGTAAATGGAATGCATTAGGCAGTGATGTGGTGGAGGCTGACTCCATAGTTTCAAATATAGATATGATAAGAGCCCAGTAGGCTCAGGAATCTGTACACCAGTTGATTGACGGTTGAGCCGGAGCCAGAGCTCAACCTCCGCAAGGACAACTAGGTGAATACAACTAGGCGAGTACACATTTGAGCCGTCATATAAACTATCAGGATCCAAGCCTAAGTTTCGGCTAAGAAACTTGGGAAACTCATTTTCCCCCCACACTAGGAACTGATGTTCCATACAGCAAACAAATCTTGTGAGTATTTGGTGATTACTCACATACTCATACTCACTCATACACTCACAGATTCACACACTCATTCACCAACATACATACTAACGCTCATTCGCACTCATTCATCCACATACATACATTCACACCCACACATACGCACATTCTCACTCACACACTCATTGCAAGACATACACACCCACACACACACTTATTTACATAAACACACTTATTCAGTGAACTCTAGGAGCCCGTCCTGCTGTTTAGATAGTATTTTTTGTAACTGTGCACCATAGTACATATATTGACGTAATAAACCATTATAGAGTAGAATTTGGTAAATAGGTATTAAACCAATAGATTAGTTATTAAAAGTTGTTCAATGTCAACCAATATTTTTTGACTTGTTGTATATGAAAAGGGCTGCAATTGTTCCAAGTTTCTGTACTGCAGCCTAAATAGAAAGGGAGATTTTTATTTAAACGAATATTACACATTTTCAAGTGTGTATGTACAACCACACGTTTCAGATATAATCATTCTATGAGACTTTTCTGACACATTAGCATATAATAAAGGATCTGAGGCCGGGGATTTTCCAAAACATGTTTAGTTTTCCGTTATACAAATAGTCAAATTTCCCCCCCAAAAAAGAATATATATATATATGCAAATGTAACATGTTTATTACCATTATAGAATCAATAAATGAACTTAGGAAAAAACGCCGGCCGCAGATTTTAGAGACATAAACTTTACACATAAGGTGTAAGTTTCATGTAAATTGAATAAAAACTGAAAAAGTTATATGAACGTTTATGTTACTTGAAATAAATAAGTAAAAAATTTAGTCTAAGGTGCTGCCATCTGTGGCTGAGGAGGACATCAACCAATTTCCTCCAAAATTGGCACCCTTACAGACAGGCTTACGTGCAGTCAGGTGTATAAGTTTCATGCAAATCGTCCAATAAACAAATAAGAAAAATAAAATTGAAAAAAAATAACTTAATTTTGTTTAATAAAACTAATTCTATATATTTTTAATATATGGTATTGTGATAGCTGAGAGTCATAGACATGATTTCAGTTGACACTTGTGTTTGATAATCGTTTTTGACCATTTTGGAAATTTTTTGACACCTAATTCAATATTTTTTTCTCCCTTCCTATTTATGCTACGATGCTAAGACTTGGACCAGATGAAACACTTTTCATATACAACTTATCAAAAAAGTTTGATTGAAATCGAAAATTTTTGAAAAAACTGAAAAAAAAACTATTGGCCCCTTTATAAAATCAAGAAAAAATAAAGCTAAAAACCACTTTAATCTTCCAAGGCCAAGTATAACACATAGTGGTATATTAGGCATCGAATTGCGTGTAATAGGCTTAGGATGGTTAGGTTAGCTTTATTACTTATTTTTATTATTTAGGTTAGGATAAGAATAATTACAATTATTAGTAACATATACAAAACCATTTCCGGTTTGTCCTTATTGAGTAGTATCAAATGTCACTGTTTAAGTGTCCATTACGTCAATATGTGTACGGTGCTCCACATGGTTACTGTAACAACTAAATAACCAGGGGCCACATTCACGAAGCAGTTACGCAAGAACTTACGAACCTGTACACCTTTTCTCAATCTTTGGCGGCTTTGTTTACAATTATTAAACAGTTAATGAGCTCCGAAGCACCAGGAGGCTGTTTATAACAATGAAAACAGTTTATTGGGAAGTTTTCATGCTTGTAAACTGTTTAATAAATGTAACCAAAGCCGTCAAAGATTGAGGAAAGATGTACACGTTCGTAAGTACTTGCGTAACTGCTTCGTGAATCTGGTCCCAGGAGTATGGGGTGAATACAACATACACACTCATTCACATATTCACACACGGCATTCACTGACATACAAACATACACACTCACACCCTTCTCATTAGGTTCCTTAACCATAATAATTTTAATCAATATTAAAATTAAAATATATCAGGTTACCCTTCCCGCCCCCGCCCCCCTATCATCACACCTCTGGCACCTCCACTTAACCTTCGCTGTACCTGCTACTGATTATCGTTCAACCACAATACTTTAAGATGGTTGTGTAGTGTGGGTGTGGCAGTATGGTTGTGTAGTGTGGGTGTGGCAGTATGGTTGTGTAGTGTGGGTGTGGCAGTATGGTTGTGTAGTGTGGGTGTGGCAGTATGGTTGTGTAGTGTGGGTGTGGCAGTATGGTTGTGTAGTGTGGGTGTGGCAGTATGGTTGTGTAGTGTGGGTGTGGCAGTATGGTTGTGTAGTGTGGGTGTGGCAGTATGGTTGTGTAGTGTGGGTGTGGCAGTATGGTTGTGTAGTGTGGGTGTGGCAGTATGGTTGTGTAGTGTGGGTGTGGCAGTATGGTTGTGTAGTGTGGGTGTGGCAGTATGGTTGTGTAGTGTGGGTGTGGGCAGTATGGTTGTGTAGTGTGGGTGTGGCAGTATGGTTGTGTAGTGTGGGTGTGGCAGTATGGTTGTGTAGTGTGGGTGTGGCAGTATGGTTGTGTAGTGTGGGTGTGGCAGTATGGTTGTGTAGTGTGGGTGTGGCAGTATGGTTGTGTAGTGTGGGTGTGGCAGTATGGTTGTGTAGTGTGGGTGTGGCAGTATGGTTGTGTAGTGTGGGTGTGGCAGTATGGTTGTGTAGTGTGGGTGTGGCAGTATGGTTGTGTAGTGTGGGTGTGGCAGTATGGTTGTGTAGTGTGGGTGTGGCAGTATGGTTGTGTAGTGTGGGTGTGGCAGTATGGTTGTGTAGTGTGGGTGTGGCAGTATGGTTGTGTAGTGTGGGTGTGGCAGTATGGTTGTGTAGTGTGGGTGTGGCAGTATGGTTGTGTAGTGGGGTGTGGCAGTATGGTTGTAGTGTGGGTGGGCAGTATGGTTGTGTAGTGGGTGTGGCAGTATGGTTGTGTAGTGTGGGTGTGGCAGTATGGTTGTGTAGTGTGGGTGTGGCAGTATGGTTGTGTAGTGTGGGTGTGGCAGTATGGTTGTGTAGTGTGGGTGTGGCAGTATGGTTGTGTAGTGTGGGGTGTGGCAGTATGGTTGTGTAGTGTGGGTGTGGCAGTATGGTTGTGTAGTGTGGTGTGGCAGTATGGTTGTGTAGTGGGTGTGGCAGTATGGTTGTGTAGTGTGGTGTGGCGTATGGTTGTGTAGTGGGTGTGGCAGTATGGTTGTGTAGTGGGTGTGGTGTGGCAGTATGGTTGTGTAGTGTGGTGTGGCAGTATGGTTGTGTAGTGTGGGTGTGGCAGTATGGTTGTGTAGTGTGGGTGTGGCAGTATGGTTGTGTAGTGTGGTGTGGCAGTATGGTTGTGTAGTGTGTGGCAGTATGGTTGTGTAGTGTGGTGTGGCAGTATGGTTGTGTAGTGTGGGTGTGGCAGTATGGTTGTGTAGTGGGTGTGGCAGTATGGTTGTGTAGTGTGGGTGTGGCAGTATGGTTGTGTAGTGGAGTGTGGCAGTATGTGTGTAGTGTGGTTGTTGTATGTGAGTGTGGCAGTATGGGTTGTGTAGTGTGGGTGTGGGCAGTATGGTTGTGTAGTGTGGGTGTGGCAGTATGGTTGTGTAGTGTGGGTGTGGCAGTATGGTTGTGTAGTGTGGTTGGCAGTATGGTTGTGTAGTGTGGTGTGGCAGTATGGTTGTGTAGTGTGTGGCAGTATGGTTGTGTAGTGGTGTGGCAGTATGGTTGTGTAGTGGGTGTGGCAGTATGGTTGTGTAGTGTGGTGTGGCAGTATGGTTGGTAGTGTGTGGGCAGTATGGTTGTGTAGTGTGGGTGTGGCAGTATGTTGTTGTAGTGTGGGTGTGGCAGTATGGTTGTGTAGTGTGGGTGTGGCAGTATGGTTGTGTAGTGTGGTGTGGCAGTATGGTTGTGTAGTGTGGGTGTGGCAGTATGGTTGTGTAGTGGGTGTGGCAGTATGGTTGTGTAGTGTGAGTGTGGCAGTATGGTTGTGTAGTGTGGGTGTGGCAGTATGGTTGTGTAGTGTGTGTGGCAGTATGGTTGTGTAGTGTGTGGCAGTATGGTTGTGTAGTGTGGGTGTGGCAGTATGGTTGTGTAGTGTGGGTGTGGCAGTATGGTTGTGTAGTGGGTGTGGCAGTATGGTTGTGTAGTGTGGGTGTAGTGTGTGGCAGTATGGTTGTGTAGTGTGAGTGTGGCGTGTGGCAGTATGGTTGTGTAGTGTGAGTGTGGCAGTATGGTTGTGTAGTGTGGGTGTGGCAGTACGGTTGTGTAGTGTGTGGCAGTATGGTTGTGTAGTGTGGGTGTGGCAGTATGGTTGTGTAGTGTGTGGCAGTATGGTTGTGTAGTGGGTGTGGCAGTATGGTTGTGTAGTGTGGGTGTGGCAGTATGGTTGTGTAGTGGGTGTGGCAGTATGGTTGTGTAGTGTGTGGCAGTATGGTTGTGTAGTGTGGGTGTGGCAGTATGGTTGTGTAGTGGGTGTGGCAGTATGGTTGTGTAGTGTGGGTGTGGCAGTATGGTTGTGTAGTGTGAGTGTGGCAGTATGGTTGTGTAGTGTGTGGCAGTATGGTTGTGTAGTGTGTGGCAGTATGGTTGTGTAGTGGGTGTGGCAGTATGGTTGTGTAGTGTGAGTGTGGCAGTATGGTTGTGTAGTGTGAGTGTGGCAGTATGGTTGTGTAGTGTGTGGCAGTATGGTTGTGTAGTGTGGGTGTGGCAGTATGGTTGTGTAGTGTGGGTGTGGCAGTATGGTTGTGTAGTGTGGGTGTGGCAGTATGGTTGTGTAGTGTGGGTGTGGCAGTATAGTTGTGTAGTGTGGGTGTGGCAGTATGGTTGTGTAGTGTGGGTGTGGCAGTGTGGTTGTGTAGTGTGTGTGTGGCAGTGTGGTTGTGTAGTGTGGGTGTGGCAGTATGGTTGTGTAGTGTGTGGCAGTATGGTTGTGTAGTGGGTGTGGCAGTATGGTTGTGTAGTGTGAGTGTGGCAGTATGGTTGTGTAGTGTGAGTGTGGCAGTATGGTTGTGTAGTGTGGTGTGGCAGTATGGTTGTGTAGTGTGGGTGTGGCAGTATGGTTGTGTAGTGTGGTGTGGCAGTATGGTTGTGTAGTGTGGGTGTGGCAGTATGGTTGTGTAGTGTGGTGTGGCAGTATGGTTGTGTAGTGTGGTGTGGCAGTATGGTTGTGTAGTGTGGTGTGGCAGTATGGTTGTGTAGTGGGTGTGGCAGTATGGTTTGTGTAGTGTGAGTGTGGCAGTATGGTTGTGTAGTGTGAGTGTGGCAGTATGGTTGTGTAGTGTGAGTGTGGCAGTATGGTTGTGTAGTGTGGGTGTGGCAGTATGGTTGTGTAGTGGTGTGGCAGTATGGTTGTGTAGTGTGTGGCAGTATGGTTGTGTAGTGTGTGTGGCAGTATGGTTGTGTAGTGTGGGTGTGGCAGTATGGTTGTGTAGTGGGTGTGGCAGTATGGTTGTGTAGTGTGGTGTGGCAGTATGGTTGTGTATGTGGTGTGGCAGTATGGTTGTGTAGTGTGGGTGTGGCAGTATGGTTGTGTAGTGTGAGTGTGGCAGTATGGTTGTGTAGTGTGGTGTGGCAGTATGGTTGTGTAGTGTGAGTGTGGCAGTATGGTTGTGTAGTGTGGTGTGGCAGTATGGTTGTGTAGTGGGTGTGGCAGTATGGTTGTGTAGTGGGTGTGGCAGTATGGTTGTGTAGTGGGTGTGGCAGTATGGTTGTGTAGTGGGTGTGGCAGTATGGTTGTGTAGTGTGGTGTGGCAGTATGGTTGTGTAGTGTGTGTGTGGCAGTATGGTTGTGTAGTGTGGGTGTGGCAGTATGGTTGTGTAGTGTGGGTGTGGCAGTATGGTTGTGTAGTGTGTGGCAGTATGGTTGTGTAGTGGGTGTGGCAGTATGGTTGTGTAGTGGTGTGGCAGTATGGTTGTGTAGTGTGGTGTGGCAGTATGGTTGTGTAGTGGGTGTGGCAGTATGGTTGTGTAGTGTGGTGTGGCAGTATGGTTGTGTAGTGTGGGTGTGGCAGTATGGTTGTGTAGTGTGGGTGTGGCAGTATGGTTGTGTAGTGTGGTGTGGCAGTATGGTTGTGTAGTGGGTGTGGCAGTATGGTTGTGTAGTGTGGAGTGTGGCAGTATGGTTGTGTAGTGGTGTGGCAGTATGGTTGTGTAGTGTGGTGTGGCAGTATGGTTGTGTAGTGGGTGTGGCAGTATGGTTGTGTAGTGTGGTGTGGCAGTATGGTTGTGTAGTGTGAGTGTGGCAGTATGGTTGTGTAGTGTGAGTGTGGCAGTATGGTTGTGTAGTGTGGGTGTGGCAGTATGGTTGTGTAGTGGGTGTGGCAGTATGGTTGTGTAGTGTGAGTGTGGCAGTATGGTTGTGTAGTGTGTGGCAGTATGGTTGTGTAGTGTGTGGCAGTATGGTTGTGTAGTGTGAGTGTGACAGTATGGTTGTGTAGTGGGTGTGGCAGTATGGTTGTGTAGTGGGTGTGGCAGTATGGTTGTGTAGTGGGTGTGGCAGTATGGTTGTGTAGTGGGTGTGGCAGTATGGTTGTGTAGTGTGAGTGTGGCAGTATGGTTGTGTAGTGTGTGGCAGTATGGTTGTGTAGTGTGTGGCAGTACGGTTGTGTAGTGGGTGTGGCAGTATGGTTGTGTAGTGGGTGTGGCAGTATGGTTGTGTAGTGTGTGGCAGTATGGTTGTGTAGTGTGTGGCAGTACGGTTGTGTAGTGGGTGTGGCAGTATGGTGTGTAGGTGTGGCGTATGGTGTGTAGGGGCAGTATGGTTGTGTAGTGTGTGTGGCAGTATGGTTGTGTAGTGTGTGGCAGTATGGTTGTGTAGTGGGTGTGGCAGTATGGTTGTGTAGTGTGTGGCAGTATGGTTGTGTAGTGGGTGTGGCAGTATGGTTGTGTAGTGTGTGGCAGTATGGTTGACAAGAGAGAGACAATAGCCATTGTTAAGGAGAAAATCCACAGGGGCCGTGTTGAGGATTCGAACCTATGTGCTGGGTGTTCCCACATGCACGCTCTGAACGACTCACCCACGACATGGGACGACAGGACACAACGCCACCACAGACAGTTGTGTTTCCTTCTATAAAACAAAGTCTCGTGGCGAGTTCAACCAAACTTCAGAGCTGGAACAACACAATGTCAACGTTTAACTGTTAGTTGGCATATAAGACTATTAGAGGATGTTAAGGGAAGACAAATTAAGTGTTAACTGTGGCTCACTCTGGCAGTCCTCGGTGAAGCCCTACACACACACACACACACACACACACACACACACACACACACACACACATGCACGCACAGTGTGTGTATTCCGCCCTTCCTGCAGAAAGGGCACAGGAAGATAACCCAGATGTAATAGGACTCACGGAAACTAAATTGTTAGGAATCATAGCTTCAGTTGCCTGCAGGAATGACTCAAGACTCTTAATCATGGGCGATTTCAACCATGGAAAGATAGACTGGGAGAATGGGGACCCACATGGTGGTGCAGACACATGGAGAGCTAAACTCTTGGAAGTGGTAACAAGGAACTTTTTGAACCAACATGTCAGGGAACCCACAAGAATGAGAGACTATGACCAGCTAGACCCGACCTGATATTCACATTGAATGAATAAAAAATAAGGGAAGTCAAACTTGAAGCCCCCATAGGAATGAGTGACCACAGTGTACTGATATTTGAGTATCTAGTGGAGGTAAGGATAACCTATCCAAGGATGGGATCGGAAGGGAAAAGACTAAATTACCGAAGAGGAAATTATGACGAGATAAGGAACTTCCTAAAAGGAATACCATGGAAAACAGAACTCGGAGAGAAGACTGTACAGGATATGATGGACTACGTCACCCAGAAGTACTAGGAAGCCGCAGACAGGTTTATCCCGGCCCAAAAGGAGAAAATGAAATCAACAGAAAAATCTATGGTTCAATCAGGAATGTAAGGTAACGAAGCAATTGAGTACGAGAACATGGAGAAACTACAGGAATAACAGAACACCAGAGAGCGGAGAGAGATACCAGAGGGCCAGGAATGAGTACCTCAGAGTGAGGAGGGAAGCAGAGAGACAGTTTGAAAATGACATCGCGAGTAAATCCAAGACCCAACCAAAGCTGCTCCACAGCCACATCAGGAGGAAAACAGCAGTGAAGGAACAAGTGATGAAACTGAGAAAAGGGGAGAACAGATACACAGAGAATGACAAGGAGGCGTGTGAAGAACTCAACAAGAGATTCCAGGAGGTACACACAGAAATCACAATAGCGTGATATATCAAATGAACAAATCCACAAGGTCAATGATGAAGGTTCGAACCTACACACGGGATGTTCAAAGACGGGCCTTAGTCCATATCCCGTGCGTAAGTTCGAACCATCATCATTGCCATTGTGGATTTGTTCATTCCAGGAGGTCTTCACAAAAGAACAAGGAGAAGTCCCTGCACTAAATAAGGAGGCGGCAAACCAACCAACCTTGGAGGAATTTGACCTCACCAGTGATGAGGTCAAAAAGGAATCTGTTGGAGCTGAATGTGACAAATGTTGGGCCTGACAGAATCTCACCATGGATACTAAAAGAAGGTGTAGAGGCACTAAGTGTGCCACTCTCTATGGTGTATAACAGGTCACTGGAAACAGACCTTCCGGAAAGCTGGAAGACAGCTAACGTGGTCCCAATTTACAAGACTGGTGACAGGCAAGAGGCACTGAACTACAGGCCAGTTTCCCTAACTTGTATACCATGCAAGGTGATGAAGAAGATCGTGAAGAAAAAGTTCGTAGAGCATCTGGAGGGAAATAGCTTTGAAATACACCACCAGTATGGGTTCAGAAATGGTAAATCGTGCCTCATACGTTTAATAGAATTCTATGACCAAGCAACACAAATTAGGTAAGAAAGAGAAGGGTGGGCAGACTGCATTTTCTTGGACTGTCAGAAAGCCTCTGACACAGTACCCTACGAAAGGATGTTAAAAAAGTTTGACCAACAGCCAGGAGTAAAAGGGAAGGTGCTCCAGTGGATAAGGGAGTATCTAAGCAACAGGAAACAACAACTGTGAGGGGGAAGACATCAGAGTGACGAGATTTCACCAGCGGAGTCCCACAGGGCTCTGTACTTGGACCCATCCTGTTTCTGTTGTAAACGATCTTCCAGAGGGTATAGACTCATCCTCTCAATGTTTGCTGATGATGCAAAAATTATGAGAAGAATCAAGACAGATGAAGATAGACAGAGACTACAGGATGACCTGGACAAACTGGAGGAATGGTTTAGAAAATTGCTACTAAAATTCAACTCAGGAAAGTGTAAAGTAATGAAATTAGGCGAAGGGAGCAGAAAGCTGAACACAAGGCTCCATCTGGGAGGTGAAATCCTGCAAGAGTTAAATAGAGAGAAAGATCTGGGGGTTGATATCACACCGAACCTGTCCCCAGAGGCCCACATCAAAAGGATATCATCAGCGGCATATGCTAGACTGGCCAACATAAGAACTGTCTTTAGAAACTTGTGTAATAAATCGTTCAAGACCTTGTATACCACTTATGTAAGACCAATCCTGGAATATGCAGCTCCTGCCTGGAGTCCATACCTTAGTTAAACCCAAAACAAAATTAGAGAAGATTTAGAGGTATATCACCAGACTCGTCCCGGAACTAAGAGGTATGAGCTACGAGGAAAGGCTAAGGGAGCTGTACCTCACGTCCCTAGAAGACAGAAGAGTAAGATGAGACATGATAACCACTTACAAAATTCTGAGGGGAACTGACAGGTATGGTGGCCAAAGACAAGCTATTTAGTACGGGTGGAACACGAACAAGGGGACACAGGTGGAAGTGCCAAAGCTCAACCCCCCGCAAGCACAACAAGGTGAGTACAACAAGGTGAATACACACACAGAAGACAGAAGTCTTCTACGAACTACGAGGAAACGCTACGGGAGCTAAACCTCATGTTACTGGAAGACACAAGAGTAAGAGGAGACTCTTACTCTTCTGTCTCTTACTCTTACTCGTCTCTTACTCTTACTCTTATCACATACAAAATTCTAAGGGAAATTGACAGGGTGGACAAGGATGCATTATTTAACACGGATGGTACAGGGAATATGTCACATATAAACATATTTATAAGCGAAATAGTGACTATAAGCAATAAGTCATATATGTGCTGTCTTGTACGAGAGTAGGTTGCAGAGACAAGGGGACACAGGTGGAAACTGAGTACCCACATGAGCCACAGGTATGTTAGAAAGAATTCTTTCAGTGTCAGAGTAGTTAACAGGTGGAATGCATTAGACAGTGATGTGGTGGAGGCTGACTCCATACACAGTTTCATATGTAGATATGATAGAGCCCAATAGACTCAGGAACCTGTACACCAGTTGATTGACAGTTGAGAGGTGGGTCGAAAGAGCAGAGCTCAACCCCTGCAAGCACAACTAGGTGAGTACACACACACACACACAGAGTGGTGTGTGTTTTAGTGTCAGAGTGGTGGACAAATGGAATGCATTAGGAAGAGATGTGGTGGAGGCTGACTCCATACACAGTTTCAAGTGTAGATATGATAGAGCCCGATAGGCTCAGGAATCTGTACACCTGTTGATTGACGGTTGAGAAGCGGGACCAAAGAGCCAGAGCTCAACCCCCGCAAACACAACTAGGTGAGTACACACACACACACACACAGCGTGTGTGTGTGTGTGTGTGGTGTGGAGAAAAAAAAAAGTAGTTAGTAAAACAGTTGATTGACAGTTGAGAGGCGGGCCGAAAGAGCAAAGCTCAACCCCCGCAAGCACAACTAGGTGAATACACAAGGATGGCCACATTGCATATTTCCAGACTGCCAAAAAGCGTATGACACATAAGCGAACCAGACGAGAGTAAATGAAGGCACTCTAAAATGGGTGAGAGAGAGAGTACCTAACAGACAGGAGTCAACAACACCAGAATAAGCGGCCAGAAATCAGACTGGTGTAGGGTAAAGAGCGGTGCTTGCTCGGTGAAAGAGGAAATATTTACACAGGATAGACCAAGAATGCACATTTGGAAGCTTGGAAATAATATGAGTCACAGAAATGCTAAAAGGCTACTTTTTAGCGTAAGAACAGTGGGGAAATGGAATGAGCTAAACAAGCAGGTTGTAGACGCCAACTCCTTTTATAATTACAAAGGTAGATACAATAGGGCATAATAGGTCCTATATATTGCATTAAACCACCATCAGCTGGAAGAGGCCAAGTGCAGGAACTGAAACATCGGTTTTAGGCACAAATAGACAAGTACGAACACACAGACAAACAAGGAAAGTGGAAAAAGAGGAAAGACAAGGACGGGAGAAAGTAGGAAACACAGTTGACGACATTGACAGATAGCCTAGTGAGAAAAGTCCCGCATCACTCCCGTGCCCTTGGGGACCCTGCACATGCAAGGCATTTATATTACCTGGCCTCTTATCTCCATCTCAGTGAGGACCTTCCTACCCCCTCCCACCCCCCCACCCCCCCGCCACACACACACCAAGAACTCTCACCCTAAGAGAGAGCTGAAGGTGAAAGTCGGCGTTCGATACCCTCTCACGCCATGATTACAAGTTATTCTCACAACACTGTTAATGTTCCTGTGCTTATATTCACATTACGTATTTTGAACCCTATGTATCAAATAGTAAAAATGTGTTGAGGAAACAAATGGATGTGATAGTGAAACTTAGATCAAGCAAAATTTAGTTAGACAACGCACTCGAACTTCGGAAGACGAATATGTGAACCAGAAGAGAAAGCGGGCAGCCTAGTCCCGTTGAACCCGTCGTTGGGAAGCGACCTAAACACGCTAGTGGAAATTCTTATTTTATTTCTTATTAATGAATACACTGCAAATCATTTTAGCATTTTAGAAGAGAAGGAGCCACCGTAGCCAGCTACACACCGTTGACAAAGTGGGTCAGCGGCAGGCGACACAACCTTCACATTAGGACAAATTGACGGAAGGTTAATTGTCGGAGAATTTGTTTTTGTGTAGTTGTCGCTCACAGCGCTGCCAAGGTTAATATAATTGATATGATCAGTATATATGTTCATCAACGTCTGAGGAACAGTCGTCGACACGGACCACCAAACTTTATTGGTTCTCTAAATAAAGTTCACTAGCTTGCAGGCCATTGTGTTCCCACAGTTTTAAACTTGCTATAATATTGCAACGTGCCAGGTGTGTGTCACCCACAGTGTGTCAGGTGTGTGTCACCCACAGTGTGCCAGGTATGTGTCACCTACAGGCTACACAGTGTGCCAGGTGTGTGTCACCTACAGTGTGCCAGGTGTGTGTCACCTACAGTGTGCCAGGTGTGTGTCACCTACAGTGTGCCAGGTGTGTGTCACCTACAGTGTGCCAGGTGTGTGTCACCTACAGTGTGCCAGGTGTGTGTCACCTACAGTGTGCCAGGTGTGTGTCACCTACAGTGTGCCAGGTGTGTGTCACCTACAGTGTGCCAGGTGTGTGTCACCCACAGTGTGCCAGGTGTGTGTCACCCACAGTGTGCCAGGTGTGTGTCACCCACAGTGTGCCAGGTGTGTGTCACCTACAGTGTGCCAGGTGTGTGTCACCTACACAGTGTGCCAGGTGTGTGTCACCTACAGTGTGCCAGGTGTGTGTCACCTACAGTGTGCCAGGTGTGTGTCACCTACAGTGTGCCAGGTGTGTGTCACCCACAGTGTGCCAGGTGTGTGTCACCTACAGTGTGCCAGGTGTGTCACCTACAGTGTGTCAGGTGTGTCACCTACAGTGTGTCAGGTGTGTGTCACCCACAGTGTGCCAGGTGTGTGTCACCCACAGTGTGCCAGGTGTGTGTCACCCACAGTGTGCCAGGTATGTGTCACCCACAGTGTGCCAGGTGTGTGTCACCTACAGTGTGCCAGGTGTGTGTCACCTACACAGAGTGTGCCAGGTGTGTCACCTACACAGAGAGTGCCAGGTGTGTCACCTACACAGAGAGTGCCAGGTGTGTCACCTACACAGAGAGTGCCAGGTGTGTCACCTACACAGAGTGCCAGGTGTGTCACCTACACAGAGAGTGCCAGGTGTGTCATCTACACAGAGTGCCAGGTGTGTCACCTACACAGAGTGTGCCAGGTGTGTCACCTACACAGAGTGTGCCAGGTGTGTCACCTACACAGTGTGCCAGGTGTGTCACCTACACAGTGTGCCAGGTGTGTCACCTACACAGAGTGCCAGGTGTGTCACCTACACAGAGAGTGCCAGGTGTGTTACCTACACAGAGAGTGCCAGGTGTGTTACCTACACAGAGAGTGCCAGGTGTGTTACCTACACAGAGAGTGCCAGGTGTGTCACCTACAGAGAGTGCCAGGTGTGTCACCTACACAGAGAGTGCCAGGTGTATGTCCCCTACACAGAAAGTGCCAGGTGTGTCACCTACACAGAGAGTGCCAGGTGTGTCACCTACAGAGAGTGCCAGGTGTGTCACCTACACAGAGAGTGCCAGGTGTATGTCCCCTACACAGAAAGTGCCAGGTGTGTCACCTACACAGAGAGTGCCAGGTGTGTCACCTACACAGAGTGCCAGGTGTGTCACCTAAACAGAGTGTGCCAGGTGTGTCACCTACACAGTGTGCCAGGTGTGTCACCTACAGAGAGTGCCAGGTGTGTCACCTACACAGAGAGTGCCAGGTGTGTCACCTACACAGAGAGTGCCAGGTGTGTCACCTACACAGAGAGTGCCAGGTGTGTCACCTACACAGAGTGCCAGGTGTATGTCACCTACACAGAGAGTGCCAGGTGTGTCACCTACACAGAGAGTGCCAGGTGTGTCACCTACACAGAGTGCCAGGTGTGTCACCTACACAGAGTGCCAGGTGTGTCACCTACACAGAGTGCCAGGTGTGTCACCTACACAGAGTGTGCCAGGTGTGTCACCTACACAGTGTGCCAGGTGTGTCACCTACACAGAGTGCCAGGTGTGTCACCTACACAGAGAGTGCCAGGTGTGTTACCTACACAGAGAGTGCCAGGTGTGTTACCTACACAGAGAGTGCCAGGTGTGTTACCTACACAGAGAGTGCCAGGTGTGTTACCTACACAGAGAGTGCCAGGTGTGTCACCTACAGAGAGTGCCAGGTGTGTCACCTACACAGAGAGTGCCAGGTGTATGTCCCCTACACAGAAAGTGCCAGGTGTGTCACCTACACAGAGAGTGCCAGGTGTGTCACCTACAGAGAGTGTCAGGTGTGTCACCTACACAGAGAGTGCCAGGTGTATGTCCCCTACACAGAAAGTGCCAGGTGTGTCACCTACACAGAGAGTGCCAGGTGTGTCACCTACACAGAGTGCCAGGTGTGTCACCTAAACAGAGTGTGCCAGGTGTGTCACCTACACAGTGTGCCAGGTGTGTCACCTACAGAGAGTGCCAGGTGTGTCACCTACACAGAGAGTGCCAGGTGTGTCACCTACACAGAGTGCCAGGTGTGTCACCTACACAGAGAGTGCCAGGTGTGTCACCTACACAGAGAGTGCCAGGTGTGTCACCTACACAGAGAGTGCCAGGTGTGTCACCTACACAGAGAGTGCCAGGTGTGTCACCTACACAGAGTGCCAGGTGTGTCACCTACACAGAGTGCCAGGTGTGTCACCTACACAGAGTGCCAGGTGTGTCTGCTACGCACACACACACACACAGTTTGGGCAGAGTTTCCTTCACCCTGATGCGCCTGCTACCAAGCAGTAAATAGGTACCTGGGAGTTAGTCAGCTGTCACGGGCTGCCTCCTGGTGTGTGTGTCGGTGTGGGGGGGATTAATAAATAAATAAATAGTAGTTAGTAACAGTTGATTGACAGTTGAGAGGCGGGCCGAAAGAGCAGAGCTCAACCCCTGCAAGTACAACTAGGTGAATACACACACGACAGCAACCTGTCCTCTTAAATAGAACGTCGCTTTTGGCCGTTTGCCCGTATGGCCGAATTTGGACGTAATTTGAAATTGAAAAAAATATGAAAATAAATTTGGGATTTTCTTTTTCAACAACAGTAAGTTAAGGGTCCTCTGATAGGTTAGGTGGGCAGGAAATTCTCATAAAGTTTCAAAACGTTTTGAAAAATGTTAATTTAAAGTGTCCTCTTATAACCTCTGTGCGTACGCCGGACGACTCAAATAGAAAACGGAACAGAACGTCACTTTTGTGAGTGGATTTCATTTCAAATTACGTCCAAATTTGGCCATAGTGCGCATACCAGCCAAAAGTGACGTTCTTTTTAAGAGGACGGGTTGACACAGCTAGTGTGTCTGTACTCACCTAGTTGTGCTTGCGGGGGTTGAGCTCTGGCTCTTTGGTCCCGCCTCTCAACTGTCAATCAACAGGTGTACAGGTTCCTGAGCCTATTGGGCTCTATCATATCTACACTTGAAACTGTGTATGGAGTCAGCCTCCACCACATCACTTCCTAATGCATTGCATTTGTCAACCACTCTGATACTAAAAAAGTTCTTCCTAATATCTCTGTGGCTCATTTGGGTACTCAGTTTCCACCTGTGTCCCCTAATGCGTGTGCCCCTTGTGTTAAATAGCCTGTCTTTATCTACCCTGTCGATTCCCCTGAGAATCTTGAATGTGGTGATCATGTCCCCCCTAACTCTTCTGTCTTCCAACGAAGTGAGGTTTAATTCCCATAGTCTCTCCTCGTAGCTCATACCTCTCAGCTCGGGTACTAGTCTGGTGGCAAACCTTTTAACCTTTTCCAGTTTAGTCTTATCCTTGACTAAGTGTGTGTGTGTGTGTGTGTGTGTGTGTGTGTGTGTGTGTGTGTGTGTGTGGCAGCCAACATAAGAACTACCTTTAGAAACTGTGTTAGGAATCGTTCAGGATCCTGTATACCACTTATGTCAGACCAATCCTGGAATATGCAGCTCCTGCCTGGAGTCCATAACTTGTTAAACACAAGACAAAATTAGAGAAGATTCAGCGGTATGCCACCAGACTCGTCCCGGAACTGAGAGGTAGGAACTACGAGGAAAGGCTAAGGGAGCTGAACCTCACGTCTCTGGAAAACAGAAGAGTAAGGGGAGACATGATTGAGACATACAAAATTCTCAGGGGAATTGACAGGGTGGACAAAGACAACCTCTTCAGCACGGATGAGACACGAACAAGGGGACACAGGTGGAAACTTATGCACACACACAGCGTGACAGGTGTCTGCTACGCACTCACATTGTGCCAGGTGTGTGCCAGCGTGCCAAGGGAGGAAGAGAGGTGTGGGAGTGCCGCAACTGGTGTGTGCAGGTATATATATAACTCCACCCCATGCTGCCTCCCTCTAGTCTTTGGCCTCTCTTCTCATTTGGTCTTTGTGTACTATTTCCTCTCTCTTCTCCTCCACACATCGCTTCTTGCTTCCTCGCTCTCTTATCCCTTCTTATCATACATATTATTCTTCCTTGTGATCCCCTTCCTCTCTTTCCAGCCACTGTCTCGCTTCATGCAGGTCGGCGTTCAATCCTCGACTGTCTAGGTGGTTGGGCACCATTCCTTCCCCCCGTCCCATCCCCAATCCTTATCCTGACCCCTTCCACGTGCTATATAGTAAAATGAGGCTCCCCTGACTGACACCTGAGGCTCCCCCCTGACTGACACCTGAGGCTCCCCCATGACTGACACCTGAGGCTCCCCCCTGACTGACACCTGAGGCTCCCCCTGACTGACACCTGAGGCTCCCCCCTGACTGACACCTCAGGCTCCCCCCTGACTGACACCTCAGGCTCCCCCCTGACTGACACCTCAGGCTCCCCCCTGACTGACACCTCAGGCTCCCCCCTGACTGACACCTCAGGCTCCCCCATGACTGACACCTCAGGCTCCCCCATGACTGACACCTCAGGCTCCCCCATGACTGACACCTCAGGCTCCCCCATGACTGACACCTCAGGCTCCCCCATGACTGACACCTCAGGCTCCCCCATGACTGACACCTCAGGCTCCCCCATGACTGACACCTCAGGCTCCCCCATGACTGACACCTCAGGCTCCCCCATGACTGACACCTCAGGCTCCCCCATGACTGACACCTCAGGCTCCCCCATGACTGACACCTCAGGCTCCCCCATGACTGACACCTCAGGCTCCCCCATGACTGACACCTCAGGCTCCCCCATGACTGACACCTCAGGCTCCCCCATGACTGACACCTGAGGCTCCCCCATGACTGACACCTCAGGCTCCCCCCTGACTGACACCTCAGGCTCCCCCCTGACTGACACCTCAGGCTCCCCCCTGACTGACACCTCAGGCTCCCCCCTGACTGACACCTCAGGCTCCCCCATGACTGACACCTCAGGCTCCCCCATGACTGACACCTCAGGCTCCCCCATTGACTGACACCTCAGGCTCCCCCATGACTGACACCTCAGGCTCCCCCATGACTGACACCTCAGGCTCCCCCCTGACTGACACCTGAGGCTCCCCCCTGACTGACACCTGAGGCTCCCCCCTGACTGACACCTCAGGCTCCCCCCTGACTGACACCTCAGGCTCCCCCCTGACTGACACCTGAGGCTCCCCCCTGACTGACACCTGAGGCTCCCCCATGACTGACACCTGAGGCTCCCCCATGACTGACACCTGAGGCTCCCCCATGACTGACACCTGAGGCTCCCCCATGACTGACACCTGAGGCTCCCCCCTGACTGACACCTGAGGCTCCCCCTGACTGACACCTGAGGCTCCCCCCTGACTGACACCTGAGGCTCCCCCCTGACTGACACCTGAGGCTCCCCCCTGACTGACACCTGAGGCTCCCCCTGACTGACACCTGAGGCTCTCCCCTGACTGACACCTGAGGCTCTCCCCTGACTGACACCTGAGGCTCGCCTGACACCTGAGGCTCCCCCTGACTGACACCTGAGGCTCCCCCTGACTGACACCTGAGGCTCGCCTGACACCTGAGGCTCCCCCTGACTGACACCTGAGGCTCCCCCCTGACTGATACCTGAGGCTCCCCCTGACTGACACCTGAGGCTCCCCCTGACTGACACCTGAGGCTCCCCCCTGACTGACACCTGAGGCTCCCCCCTGACTGACACCTGAGGCTCCCCCCTGACTGACACCTGAGGCTCCCCCCTGACTGACACCTGAGGCTCCCCCCTGACTGACACCTGAGGCTCGCCTGACACCTGAGGCTCCCCCCTGACTGACACCTGAGGCTCCCCCATGACTGACACTTGAGGCTCTCCCCTGACTGACACCTGGGGCTCCCCCCTGACTGACACCTGAGGCTCCCCCCTGACTGACACCTGAGGCTCCTCCCTGACTGACACCTGAGGCTCCCCCTGACACCTGAGGCTCCCCCCTGACTGACACCTGAGGCTCCCCCCCGACTGACACCTGAGGCTCCCCCCTGACTGACACCTGAGGCTCCCCCCTGACTGACACCTGAGGCTCCCCCCTGACTGACACCTGAGGCTCTCCCCTGACTGACACCTGAGGCTCGCCTGACACCTGAGGCTCCCCCTGACTGACACCTGAGGCTCGCCTGACACCTGAGGCTTGCCCCTGACTGACACCTGAGGCTCCCCCATGACTGACACCTGAGGCTCCCCCCTGACTGACACCTGAGGCTCCCCCCTGACTGACACCTGAGGCTCCCCCCTGACTGACACCTGAGGCTCCCCCCTGACTGACACCTCAGGCTCCCCCCTGACTGACACCTCAGGCTCCCCCATGACTGACACCTCAGGCTCCCCCATGACTGACACCTCAGGCTCCCCCATGACTGACACCTCAGGCTCCCCCATGACTGACACCTCAGGCTCCCCCATGACTGACACCTCAGGCTCCCCCCTGACTGACACCTGAGGCTCCCCCCTGACTGACACCTGAGGCTCCCCCCTGACTGACACCTGAGGCTCCCCCCTGACTGACACCTGAGGCTCCCCCCTGACTGACACCTGAGGCTCCCCCCTGACTGACACCTGAGGCTCCCCCCTGACTGACACCTGAGGCTCCCCCCTGACTGACACCTGAGGCTCCCCCCTGACTGACATCTGAGGCTCCCCCCTGACTGACATCTGAGGCTCCCCCCTGACTGACACCTGAGGCTCCCCCCTGACTGACACCTGAGGCTCCCCCCTGACTGACACCTGAGGCTCCCCCTGACTGACACCTGAGGCTCCCCCTGACTGACACCTGAGGCTCCCCCCCTGACTGACACCTGAGGCTCCCCCCTGACTGACACCTGAGGCTCCCCCCTGACTGACACCTGAGGCTCCCCCCTGACTGACACCTGAGGCTCCCCCCTGACTGACACCTGAGGCTCCCCCCTGACTGACACCTGAGGCTCCCCCCTGACTGACACCTGAGGCTCCCCCCTGACTGACATCTGAGGCTCCCCCCTGACTGACATCTGAGGCTCCCCCCTGACTGACATCTGAGGCTCCCCCCTGACTGACATCTGAGGCTCCCCCCTGACTGACATCTGAGGCTCCCCCCTGACTGACACCTGAGGCTCCCCCCTGACTGACACCTGAGGCTCCCCCTGACTGACACCTGAGGCTCCCCCTGACTGACACCTGAGGCTCGCCTGACTGACACCTGAGACTCCCCTGACTGACACCTGAGGCTCCCCTGACTGACACCTGAGGCTCCCCCTGACTGACACCTGAGGCTCGCCTGACTGACACCTGAGGCTCCCCCTGACTGACACCTGAGGCTCCCCCTGACTGACACCTGAGGCTCCCCCCTGACTGACACCTGAGGCTCCCCCCTGACTGACACCTGAGGCTCCCCCCTGACTGACACCTGAGGCTCCCCCCTGACTGACACCTGAGGCTCCCCCCTGACTGACACCTGAGGCTCCCCCCTGACTGACACCTGAGGCTCCCCCCTGACTGACATCTGAGGCTCCCCCTGACTGACACCTGAGGCTCCCCCTGACTGACACCTGAGGCTCCCCCCTGACTGACACCTGAGGCTCCCCCCTGACTGACACCTGAGGCTCCCCCCTGACTGACACCTGAGGCTCCCCCCTGACTGACACCTGAGGCTCCCCCTGAGGCTCGCCCCTGACTGACACCTGAGGCTCGCCCCTGACTGACACCTGAGGCTCCCCCCTGACTGACACCTGAGGCTCCCCCCTGACTGACACCTGAGGCTCCCCCCTGACTGACACCTGAGGCTCCCCCTGACTGACACCTGAGGCTCCCCCTGACTGACACCTGAGGCTCCCCCCTGACTGACACCTGAGGCTCCCCCCTGACTGACACCTGAGGCTCCCCCCTGACTGACACCTGAGGCTCCCCCTGACTGACACCTGAGGCTCCCCCTGACTGACACCTGAGGCTCCCCCCTGACTGACACCTGAGGCTCCCCCCTGACTGACACCTGAGGCTCCCCCCTGACTGACACCTGAGGCTCCCCCCTGACTGACACCTGAGGCTCCCCCCTGACTGACACCTGAGGCTCCCCCCTGACTGACACCTGAGGCTCCCCCCTGACTGACACCTGAGGCTCCCCCCTGACTGACACCTGAGGCTCCCCCCTGACTGACACCTGAGGCTCCCCCCTGACTGACACCTGAGGCTCCCCCCTGACTGACACCTGAGGCTCCCCCCTGACTGACACCTGAGGCTCCCCCCTGACTGACACCTGAGGCTCCCCCCTGACTGACACCTGAGGCTCCCCCCTGACTGACACCTGAGGCTCCCCCCCTGACTGACACCTGAGGCTCCCCCCCTGACTGACACCTGAGGCTCCCCCCCTGACTGACACCTGAGGCTCCCCCCGACTGACATCTGAGGCTCCCCCCTGACTGACATCTGAGGCTCCCCCTGACTGACACCTGAGGCTCCCCCCTGACTGACACCTGAGGCTCCCCCCTGACTGACACCTGAGGCTCCCCCCTGACTGACACCTGAGGCTCCCCCCTGACTGACACCTGAGGCTCCCCCCTGACTGACACCTGAGGCTCCCCCCTGACTGACACCTGAGGCTCCCCCATGACTGACACCTGAGGCTCCCCCCTGACTGACACCTGAGGCTCCCCCTGACTGACACCTGAGGCTCCCCCCTGACTGACACCTGAGGCTCCCCCCTGACTGACACCTGAGGCTCCCCCCTGACTGACACCTGAGGCTCCCCCTGACTGACACCTGAGGCTCTCCCCTGACTGACACCTGAGGCTCTCCCCTGACTGACACCTGAGGCTCGCCTGACACCTGAGGCTCCCCCTGACTGACACCTGAGGCTCCCCCTGACTGACACCTGAGGCTCGCCTGACACCTGAGGCTCCCCCTGACTGACACCTGAGGCTCCCCCCTGACTGATACCTGAGGCTCCCCCTGACTGACACCTGAGGCTCCCCCTGACTGACACCTGAGGCTCCCCCCTGACTGACACCTGAGGCTCCCCCCTGACTGACACCTGAGGCTCCCCCCTGACTGACACCTGAGGCTCCCCCCTGACTGACACCTGAGGCTCCCCCCTGACTGACACCTGAGGCTCGCCTGACACCTGAGGCTCCCCCCTGACTGACACCTGAGGCTCCCCCATGACTGACACTTGAGGCTCTCCCCTGACTGACACCTGGGGCTCCCCCCTGACTGACACCTGAGGCTCCCCCCTGACTGACACCTGAGGCTCCTCCCTGACTGACACCTGAGGCTCCCCCTGACACCTGAGGCTCCCCCCTGACTGACACCTGAGGCTCCCCCCCGACTGACACCTGAGGCTCCCCCCTGACTGACACCTGAGGCTCCCCCCTGACTGACACCTGAGGCTCCCCCCTGACTGACACCTGAGGCTCTCCCCTGACTGACACCTGAGGCTCGCCTGACACCTGAGGCTCCCCCTGACTGACACCTGAGGCTCGCCTGACACCTGAGGCTTGCCCCTGACTGACACCTGAGGCTCCCCCATGACTGACACCTGAGGCTCCCCCCTGACTGACACCTGAGGCTCCCCCCTGACTGACACCTGAGGCTCCCCCCTGACTGACACCTGAGGCTCCCCCCTGACTGACACCTCAGGCTCCCCCCTGACTGACACCTCAGGCTCCCCCATGACTGACACCTCAGGCTCCCCCATGACTGACACCTCAGGCTCCCCCATGACTGACACCTCAGGCTCCCCCATGACTGACACCTCAGGCTCCCCCATGACTGACACCTCAGGCTCCCCCCTGACTGACACCTGAGGCTCCCCCCTGACTGACACCTGAGGCTCCCCCCTGACTGACACCTGAGGCTCCCCCCTGACTGACACCTGAGGCTCCCCCCTGACTGACACCTGAGGCTCCCCCCTGACTGACACCTGAGGCTCCCCCCTGACTGACACCTGAGGCTCCCCCCTGACTGACACCTGAGGCTCCCCCCTGACTGACATCTGAGGCTCCCCCCTGACTGACATCTGAGGCTCCCCCCTGACTGACACCTGAGGCTCCCCCCTGACTGACACCTGAGGCTCCCCCCTGACTGACACCTGAGGCTCCCCCTGACTGACACCTGAGGCTCCCCCTGACTGACACCTGAGGCTCCCCCCCTGACTGACACCTGAGGCTCCCCCCTGACTGACACCTGAGGCTCCCCCCTGACTGACACCTGAGGCTCCCCCCTGACTGACACCTGAGGCTCCCCCCTGACTGACACCTGAGGCTCCCCCCTGACTGACACCTGAGGCTCCCCCCTGACTGACACCTGAGGCTCCCCCCTGACTGACATCTGAGGCTCCCCCCTGACTGACATCTGAGGCTCCCCCCTGACTGACATCTGAGGCTCCCCCCTGACTGACATCTGAGGCTCCCCCCTGACTGACATCTGAGGCTCCCCCCTGACTGACACCTGAGGCTCCCCCCTGACTGACACCTGAGGCTCCCCCTGACTGACACCTGAGGCTCCCCCTGACTGACACCTGAGGCTCGCCTGACTGACACCTGAGACTCCCCTGACTGACACCTGAGGCTCCCCTGACTGACACCTGAGGCTCCCCCTGACTGACACCTGAGGCTCGCCTGACTGACACCTGAGGCTCCCCCTGACTGACACCTGAGGCTCCCCCTGACTGACACCTGAGGCTCCCCCCTGACTGACACCTGAGGCTCCCCCCTGACTGACACCTGAGGCTCCCCCCTGACTGACACCTGAGGCTCCCCCCTGACTGACACCTGAGGCTCCCCCCTGACTGACACCTGAGGCTCCCCCCTGACTGACACCTGAGGCTCCCCCCTGACTGACATCTGAGGCTCCCCCTGACTGACACCTGAGGCTCCCCCTGACTGACACCTGAGGCTCCCCCCTGACTGACACCTGAGGCTCCCCCCTGACTGACACCTGAGGCTCCCCCCTGACTGACACCTGAGGCTCCCCCCTGACTGACACCTGAGGCTCCCCCCTGAGGCTCGCCCCTGACTGACACCTGAGGCTCGCCCCTGACTGACACCTGAGGCTCCCCCCTGACTGACACCTGAGGCTCCCCCCTGACTGACACCTGAGGCTCCCCCCTGACTGACACCTGAGGCTCCCCCTGACTGACACCTGAGGCTCCCCCTGACTGACACCTGAGGCTCCCCCCCTGACTGACACCTGAGGCTCCCCCCTGACTGACACCTGAGGCTCCCCCCTGACTGACACCTGAGGCTCCCCCTGACTGACACCTGAGGCTCCCCCTGACTGACACCTGAGGCTCCCCCCTGACTGACACCTGAGGCTCCCCCCTGACTGACACCTGAGGCTCCCCCCTGACTGACACCTGAGGCTCCCCCCTGACTGACACCTGAGGCTCCCCCCTGACTGACACCTGAGGCTCCCCCCTGACTGACACCTGAGGCTCCCCCCTGACTGACACCTGAGGCTCCCCCCTGACTGACACCTGAGGCTCCCCCCTGACTGACACCTGAGGCTCCCCCCTGACTGACACCTGAGGCTCCCCCCTGACTGACACCTGAGGCTCCCCCCTGACTGACACCTGAGGCTCCCCCCTGACTGACACCTGAGGCTCCCCCCTGACTGACACCTGAGGCTCCCCCCTGACTGACACCTGAGGCTCCCCCCTGACTGACACCTGAGGCTCCCCCCCTGACTGACACCTGAGGCTCCCCCCCTGACTGACACCTGAGGCTCCCCCCCTGACTGACACCTGAGGCTCCCCCCGACTGACATCTGAGGCTCCCCCCTGACTGACATCTGAGGCTCCCCCTGACTGACACCTGAGGCTCCCCCCTGACTGACACCTGAGGCTCCCCCCTGACTGACACCTGAGGCTCCCCCCTGACTGACACCTGAGGCTCCCCCCTGACTGACACCTGAGGCTCCCCCCTGACTGACACCTGAGGCTCCCCCCTGACTGACACCTGAGGCTCCCCCCTGACTGACACCTGAGGCTCCCCCCTGACTGACACCTGAGGCTCCCCCCTGACTGACACCTGAGGCTCCCCCCTGACTGACACCTGAGGCTCCCCCCTGACTGACACCTGAGGCTCCCCCCTGACTGACACCTGAGGCTCCCCCCTGACTGACACCTGAGGCTCCCCCCTGACTGACACCTGAGGCTCCCCCCTGACTGACACCTGAGGCTCCCCCCTGACTGACACCTGAGGCTCCCCCCTGACTGACACCTGAGGCTCCCCCCTGACTGACACCTGAGACCCACGTCTGGCAAGTCTTGATGTGGGGCAGTATATATATTCCCTTCACACACACTACACGCCACCATGTGCCTATGCCAAAAGTTTACTAGCTACGGCAAGACTTTATTTATTTATATATATGCAAGAAGGTACATTAGGATTGTGAGGATACATAGCATAGTAATTACAATCTTGTAAAGCCACTAGTACGCGCAGCGTTTCCGGCAAGTCCTTAATATAAGAAAATTTTAAGTAGGTAAATACTGCAAAATTTATAAAAAATAATAACAGTTACAAGGCAAGGAAAAAAAAAGATGAGAGAAAATTGTAGGTATATTAAAGCACATAGGTAGCTCAGATTGATTGCAATGACAGCTTGAATGGTAGTTGACAAAAATTGGTAGGCACAAGGCTTTAAGCTTTAATAGTAGGCTTTAATAGTAAGCTTTAATAGTAGGCTTTAATAACTTTTAAACCGCCTAAGATGAACGTCATTCACTCACAACTAGGACAATAATCAAAACAATTAAGCCAGCAAGCTAACTATAAGAAACGTTTACGGAGAGATAAATTGAAAACATTCAAACCGACATTGATAATTGGCACATGTACGGACGCGCGCGCAGCAGCACCATAGTTGAAGAGTTGTGTCATCCCCATGAAAAACTTCCCTTGACGGCTGGAGGTGAATGATCCCACACACCCACAGTTGACTAACATTTGGCTCCTATTTATTCACGTAAGCACAGACAGTATATGCAAGCTTCTTTAGTGTTTCTGCTCGCTGGTTTCCAACTAATTTGATAAGCTCTAGACACATTAAAATGTACATTAAATGAGCCAGTGATATATTGATGAGAAACTGTAACCGTCCTGTAGACAGGTATAGGCTGCCTAATAAGCAGAACTAACTCCCTTTAGACGACTGGGAAATGACTTGTACATTAATAAGACTGTATAAGACACAGGTTAGCCTCAAATGTTAGACATCTGAGAGAAAATCCTTTCTTTTCTTTAACATAGTTCTCACATGCGTTTGTTAATGGTTTTGCAAGAATGTATATAAATACATTGGTAAATAATAATTAATCGGGGGAACAGCCAGTTAGTTTACTCATATAGTACATGTTAGGCCTATATTGAGGTGCTCCCAACCCCCCATGCACCGAGGGCGAATTACTGACCCCGCCCAGGATACAACCCCACAACTAGCTGACTAACTCCTGGGTACCCATTTACTGCTAGGTGAATAGGAGCACCAGGTGATAGGAAAGGCGCCCAAGCATTTCTGAAAGTCCGGAAATCTGGATTGTGAGTCAAGAACGAACCCAACTGTACTACCGGGACCCTAAAAATTACCGATTATTCGGTCTTGTAAGTGCTTTAGATAAATACAAATAATTAAATTTATATTTTCTAGAAAATCTCCTATTAGTATGGCCAGGATGCTGACGTGAGGAGCGCGTCGCTTTCTCCTGTAATATATCAATAATGATTGCAGTGAGAGTACTGCACTTTCTCCACTAAGACCATGCAAATTTGTAATCCTTTGTAGCTGCAGTAATAATTTGAAAAGTGATAACCACTGTACCACTTGTTAGTAAATTCTTCCCGTACTGCTAGGCTGCAAACTATATATAGAACTCATATTCTGTACCATTACATATCCCTCGGGTTTACTGGAAAGCTGTAATGTGGGACGCACCACTCACGTCATCATTCACCTATGTATTCATTTTGTAGTTTGTATAGGACAAAGTAATGTAATAATGTACTTACCCCGTCTGAGTATGAATCAATCTGCATGGTTGTACTGCTGAGGTCGCCCCGTTCTGTAGCACTCAGATATTTGTATCACAAAATTCACCAAGAGTTTTTCGACAAATAAGATCCGCGGGTGCACGTAACAGGGAAGGAAGAGTTAGGGGGCTGGTGTAACCTCAGGAGGGAGGGTTGAGCACGAGAGGTATAAGAGGAGCTGCTCAGATACCCAGCAGAGCACGAGGGAAGCAGGAGAGGTACAAGAGGAGCTGCTCAGATACCCAGCAGAGCACGAGGGAAGCAGGAGAGGTACAAGAGGAGCTGCTCAGATACCCAGCAGAGCACGAGGGAAGCAGGAGAGGTACAAGAGGAACTGCTCAGATACCCAGCAGAGCCCGTCTGGCCAGCCACTGAGGTGGAGCAATGGCTCTGGTCCAACCCACAGTACCCGCTCTCACGCCCCATCGCTCACCCACGCACGGACGCACGCACACAAGCACACAGTACTGACTGGCAATTGAGTCGTATATGCGGATGCCAGTTTGACTCACCTATTTTTGTTTGTCACTTTTGTAATGAATTAGCTCTTAGGACGGGCTTATTTACTTCTATGTGAACAGGTACATTAGATGATAAGAAATCCGCACAACCAAATTCTTACAGACCGTCCACAGACAACTCTATTCCATCCAGTGGTCGACCCCAAAGACCAATTTTATCATGCTGTTCATTCAAAATTGATTTTTTTTTAATTAAATATTGTTATATACTGTATTAGCATATTGTGCATATTTAGGCATAGGTTAGGTTAGGTGTTTAGGTTCTGTTGGCGATTATTATTTGGCGTTTTTATTTGTAGTACGTGAGTGAAGCATTTACAGCGTTGTAGTGTTAACAAAACAGCGACAGCGAAACAGTAAACAGTCAACAGTGAAACACGTCATGTTTGAGAAGTTTTCGATCGTCATCAGTTGAGTAGTGTGTATGTTTACACAAAAACAATGTTTTTCATTCATAAACAGGGGGATTTGGCAGGTGCATGGAATGGACTTTGGCCTTTGTTTATGAGGATGGGTTGATTCCTGCAACCCGTCCTCGACTCAAATCCATTACATTCAGCGGTCAACCCCACAGACGCATTCATAAATTTTAACACACTGTTCATTCAAAACGGGAATTTTCTCAAGTATAAATTAATATTATAATATATTAGCATATTGTGCATATATAGGCATAGGTAAGGTTAGGTGTTTAGGTTCTGTTGGCGATTATTTGTATTTGTAGTACGTGGGTGAAGCATTTACAGCATTGTGGTTCGAACAAAATTCGTCAGTGAAGCACTTGTTCCGGAAGTGTTCGAACGTCAGCAGTTGAGAGTCGTGTGTAAACTGCTTTTCATTCATAAACAGGGGGTTTGGCGGGTGCATGGAATCACTTTTGGATCTTTGGAGGACGGGCTGGATTCCTGTCCTGCCTGGGAATCGAATCCCGCATGGAATTCCCGATTGTGAGTCGAAAACGAAACTGACTGTACAGCCCGTCCCTTAAACAAAGATCTAAAGTCCATTCCATGCACCCGCCAAACCCCCTGTTTATGAATGAAAAACGGTTTACACACTACTCACAAGCAGATGATGAGTCACAATAACGTGGCTGAAGAATGTTGACCAATCACACACTAGAAATTGAGGAGACAACGACGTTTCGGTTCTTTCTGGACCATTATCAAGTCGATTGTGTGGGTTAACTTGATAAGTGGTCCAGGACGAACCGAAACGTCGTCGTCTCTTCAATTTCTAGTGTGCGGTTTGGTCAACGACTCACAACTGATGACGTCCGAACACTTCCAAAACAATTGCTTCGCTGGCCACTTTTGTTCGAGCTACAACGCTGTAAATGCTTCACCCACGCACTACAAATACAAATAATCGCCAACATATAACTTAAACACCTAACCTATGCATAATAAGCTAATATTATATATATATATATATATATATATATATATATATATATATATATATATATATATATATATATATATATATATATATATATATATGCAAACAAGCCTGAATGGTCCCCAGGACTATATACAACTATATATATATATAGTTATATATATAGGACTATATATATAGGACTATAGTTATATATACAGGACTATATATATTCGAGTCACTTCTGGGGTGTGAGTTTTCAGTTATATATATATATATATATATATATATATATATATATATATATATATATATATATATATATATATATATGTCGTACCTAGTAGCCAGAACGCACTTCTCAGCCTACTATGCAAGGCCCAATTTGCCTAATAAGCAAACTTTTCATGAATTGTTTTTCGACTACCTAACCTAACATTTTCGGCTACCTAACCTAACCTACCCTATAAAGAAAGGTTAGGTTAGGTTAGGTAGGGTTGGTTAGGTTCAGTCATATATCTACGTTAATTTTAACTACAATAAAAAAAATTGACCTAATACATAATGAAATGGGTAGCTGTATCATTTCATAAGAAAAAATTTTGAGAAAATATATTAATTCAGGAAAACTCGGCTTATTAGGCAAATCGGGCCTTGCATAGTAGGCCGAGAAGTGCGTTCTGGCTACTAGGTACGACATATTATATATATATATATATATATATATATATATATATATATATATATATATATATATATATATATATATATATATATGTCGTACCTAGTAGCCAGAACTCACTTCTGAGCCTACTATGCAAGGCCCGATTTGCCTAATAAGCCAAGTTTTCATGAATTAATTGCTTTTCGACTACCTAACCTACCTAACCTAACCTAACCTAACTTTTTCGGCTACCTAACCGAACCTAACCTATAAAGATAGGTTAGGTTAGGTTAGGTAGGGTTGGTTAGGTTCGGTCATATTTCTACGTTAATTTTAACTCCAATAAAAAAAAATTGACCTCTTACATAATGAAATGGGTTGCTTTATCATTTCATAAGAAAAAAATTATAGAAAATATATTAATTCATGAAAACTTGGCTTATTAGGCAAATCGGGCCTTGCATTGTAGGCTGAAAAGTGAGTTCTGGCTACTAGGTACGACATATATATATATATATATATATTAGTATATTTTGGTAGCAGTCTTTCCTGTAGACATATATTATTAAATATGACCGAAAAAGTAAGATTAATAATTCTAACACGAATTTTCTCGATCTTTCGTACGTTTCTTTTCACTGTTGGCGGTAATTCAAAAATCAATTCTCCAAAAAAAATGAATTTTGGAGAATTGAATTTTGAATTACCACCAACAGCGAAAAGAAACGTACGAAAGATCGAGAAAATTCGTGTTAGAATTATTAATCTTACTTTTTCGGTCATATTTAATAATATATATATATATATATATATATATATATATATATATATATATATATATATATATATATATATATATATGTCGTACCTAATAGCCAGAACGCACTTCTCAGCCTACTATTCAAGGCCCGATTTGCCTAATAAGCCAAGTTTTCATGAATTAATGTTTTTTCGTCTACCTAACCTACCTAACCTAACCTAACCTAGCTTTTTTTGGCTACTTAACCTAACCTTACCTATAAATATAGGTTAGGTTAGGTTAGGTAGGGTTGGTTAGGTTCGGTCATATATCTTCGTTAATTTTAACTCCAATAAAAAAAAATTGACCTCATACATAGAGAAAAGGGTTACTTTTTCATTTCATAAGAAAAAAATTATAGTAAATATATTAATTCAGGAAAACTTGGCTTATTAGGCAAATCGGGCCTTGAATAGTAGGCTGAGAAGTGAGTTCTGGCTACTAGGTACGACATATATATATATATATATATATATATATATATATATGTCGTACCTAGTAGCCAGAACTCACTTCTCAGCCTACTATTCAAGGCCCGATTTGCCTAATAAGCCAAGTTTTCCTGAATTAATATATTTACTATAATTGTTTTCTTATGAAATGATAAAGCAACCCTTTTCTCTATGTATGAGGTCAATTTTTTTTATTGGAGTTAAAATTAACGTAGATATATGACCGAACCTAACCAACCCTACCTAACCTAACCTAACCTATATTTATAGGTAAGGTTAGGTTAGGTAGCCAAAAAAAGCTAGGTTAGGTTAGGTTAGGTAGGTTAGGTAGACGAAAAAACATTAATTCATGAAAACTTGGCTTGTTAGGCAAATCGGGCCTTGAATAGTAGGCTGAGAAGTGCGTTCTGGCTATTAGGTACGACATATATATATATATATATATAGACATATGTCGTACCTAGTAGCCAGAACGCACTTTACAGCCTACTATGCAAGGCCCGATTTGCCTAATAAGCCAAGTTTTCCTGAATTAATATATTTTCTCTAATTTTTTTCTTATGAAATGATAAAGCTACCCATTTCATTATGTATGTGGTCAAATTTTTTTTATTGGAGTTAAAATTAACGTAGATATATGACCGAACCTAACCAACCCTACCTAACCTAACCTAACCTATCTTTATAGGTTAGGTTACGTTAGGTAGCCGATAAAGTTAGGTTAGGTTAGGTTAGGTAGG
>NC_091176.1:3452951-3537188 GCF_040958095.1 Procambarus clarkii
TCCTGGGAACCATTCAGGCTTGTTCGCATTTGTGTTCCTCACGTGTGCCCCAAAGAATGAGGTGATTTGGTAAAATGCTATGCCCAAGATTACCATCCGAGTGCCGGCGGTGGGGTGGTTCAAATAGCTTCGGCTATCACCTCATTATGTCCGGTCGTGATGGTCAAGTGGATTAAGGCGTCTTGTACATACCAGTTGCGTTGCTCCTGGGAGTATGGGTTCGAGTCACTTCTGGGGTGTGAGTTTTCAGTTGTTATATACATATATATATATACATATATATATATACATATATATATATATATACATATATATATATATATGCGAACAAGCCTGAATGGTCCCCAGGACAATATGCAACTGAATTATATGCAACAGTGCAACAGTGTATTATATATATATATATATATATATATATATATATATATATATATATATATATATATATATATATATATATATATATATATATTAACCAATGTTCATGCGGACAGCGCATTCTCATAAACATGGCCAAATGCTCATTTATATGCATTATATGCCGCCAAACCCACTTATTTTTTGATTAAAAAAAACTTGCTTAGGCTCATTTAAGCTGCAGCCGAAGCTTTGTTTCGCTTCGTTGACCAAAGGGCTTAGTAAAGTTGGAGGAAGGAAGGAGGATGGGGACCAGAAATTCAGGAAATAGGATGGAGGTGAAGGATGAGTGGGGGAGAAAGTGAGGTGGCTTGTCCACCTTGGATTGGCATTGGGTGTGGGTCGTTTGTTATATTTGTGTGGAGTGTTGGGTTTTGAGCACGTTGGCTAGGCTGGCTAGTGCAGAGGCCTGCTGGTCGCCTAAGAAAGTCTGGGTTGCCTCGAGCCGGTGACAGTACTCACCTAATTGTGCTTGCGGGGGTTAAGCTCTGGCTCTTTGGTCCCGCCTCTCAACTGTCAATCAACTGGTGTACAGGTTCCTGAGCCTACTGGGCTTTATCATATCTACATTTGAAACTGTGTATGGAGTCAGCCTCCACTACATCACTGCCCAGTGTATTCCATTTATTAACTACTCTGACACTGAAAAAAATCTTTCTAATGTCTCTGTGGCTCATCTGGGTATTAAGTTTCCACCTGTGTCCCCTTGTTCGTGTCCCACCCGTGCTGAAGAGTTTGTCTTTGTCCACCCTGTCAATTCCCCTGAGAATTTTGTAGGTGGTTATCATGTCTTCCCTTACTCTTCTGTTTTCCAGGGACGTGAGGTTCAGCTCCTTTAGCCTTTCCTCGTAGCTCCTACCTCTCAGTTCCGGGGCGAGCCTGGTGGCATACCGCTGAATCTTCTTTCAAAACTTTGTCTTGTGTTTAACTAGGTACGGACTCCAGGCTGGAGCTGCATACTCCAGGATTGGTCTGATTTAGTGGCTTTATGAGGAGTAGCTTTATGAGGAAGTTCCTGACATCATGATTTCTGCAATTTGCAACACAGATGTTTTAACGTTTACTGTGAATTAAAAATTTGTATTTTTTAAATATGAGGTAATATTATTTATACTAGAATGTACTGAATAGTTAGGCCTAACTTAGGTTAGGGTGTTAGGTTCTGTTGACCATTATAGGTACAGTATTTGCAGTACATGGGTTTTTTAGTTAGTTTAGTTCATTTATTATGCACCCCATACCCATCTTGTGGGCGGTAGTGGAAAGGGTTACAGAGGCACATAATGGGCTCAGGGACTGAACCCCACAATTCATTTAGCTAAACAAGAACATGGGTGAAAGATTTATTAGAGGCACGATGCAAGCACAGTGTGAACCAAGCACAGTGTGAACCAAGCACAGTGTGAACCAAGCACAGTGTGAACCAAGCACAGTGTGAACCAAGCACAGTGTGAACCAAGCACAGTGTGAACCAAGCACAGTGTGAACCAAGCACAGTGTGAACCAAGCACAGTGTGAACCAAGCACAGTGTGAACCAAGCACAGTGTGAACCAAGCACAGTGTGAACCAAGCACAGTGTGAACCAAGCACAGTGTGAACCAAGCACAGTGTGAACCAAGCACAGTGTGAACCAAGCACAGTGTGAACCAAGCACAGTGTGAACCAAGCACAGTGTGAACCAAGCACAGTGTGAACCAAGCACAGTGTGAACCAAGCACAGTGTGAACCAAGCACAGTGTGAACCAAGCACAGTGTGAACCAAGCACAGTGTGAACCAAGCACAGTGTGAACCAAGCACAGTGTGAACCAAGCACAGTGTGAACCAAGCACAGTGTGAACCAAGCACAGTGTGAACCAAGCACAGTGTGAACCAAGCACAGTGTGAACCAAGCACAGTGTGAACCAAGCACAGTGTGAACCAAGCACAGTGTGAACCAAGCACAGTGTGAACCAAGCACAGTGTGAACCAAGCACAGTGTGAACCAAGCACAGTGTGAACCAAGCACAGTGTGAACCAAGCACAGTGTGAACCAAGCACAGTGTGAACCAAGCACAGTGTGAACCAAGCACAGTGTGAACCAAGCACAGTGTGAACCAAGCACAGTGTGAACCAAGCACAGTGTGAACCAAGCACAGTGTGAACCAAGCACAGTGTGAACCAAGCACAGTGTGAACCAAGCACAGTGTGAACCAAGCACAGTGTGAACCAAGCACAGTGTGAACCAAGCACAGTGTGAACCAAGCACAGTGTGAACCAAGCACAGTGTGAACCAAGCACAGTGTGAACCAAGCACAGTGTGAACCAAGCACAGTGTGAACCAAGCACAGTGTGAACCAAGCACAGTGTGAACCAAGCACAGTGTGAACCAAGCACAGTGTGAACCAAGCACAGTGTGAACCAAGCACAGTGTGAACCAAGCACAGTGTGAACCAAGCACAGTGTGAACCAAGCACAGTGTGAACCAAGCACAGTGTGAACCAAGCACAGTGTGAACCAAGCACAGTGTGAACCAAGCACAGTGTGAACCAAGCACAGTGTGACCAAGCACAGTGTGAACCAAGCACAGTGTGAACCAAGCACAGTGTGAACCTAGCACAGTGTGAACCAAGCACAGTGTGAACCAAGCACAGTGTGAACCAAGCACAGTGTGAACCAAGCACAGTGTGAACCAAGCACAGTGTGAACCAGAGCACAGTGTGACCAAGCACAGTGTGAACCAAGCACAGTGGGAACCAAGCACAGTGTGAACCAGCACAGTGTGAACAAGCACAGTGTGAACCAAGCACAGTGTGAACCAGCACAGTGTGAACCAAGCACAGTGTGAACCAAGCACAGTGTGACCAAGCAACAGTGTGAACCTAAGCACAGTGTGAACCAAGCACAGTGTGAACCAAGCACAGTGTGAACCAAGCACAGTGTGAACCAAGCACAGTGTGAACCAAGCACAGTGTGAACCAAGGCACAGTGTGAACCAAGCACAGTGTGAACCAGCACAGTGTGAACCAAAGCACAGTGTAACCAAGCACAGTGTGAACCAAGCACAGTGTGAACCAAGCACAGTGTGAACCAGCACAGTGTGAACCAAGCACAGTGTGAACCAGCACAGTGTGAACCAAGCACAGTGTGAACACAAGCACAGTGTGAACCAAGCACAGTGTGAACCAAGCACAGTGTGAACCAAGCACAGTGTGAACCAAGCACAGTGTGAACCAAGCACAGTGTGAACCAAGCACAGTGTGAACCAAGCACAGTGTGAACCAAGCACAGTGTGAACCAAGCACAGTGTGAACCAAGCACAGTGTGAACCAAGCACAGTGTGAACCAAGCACAGTGTGAACCAAGCACAGTGTGAACCAAGCACAGTGTGAACCAAGCACAGTGTGAACCAAGCACAGTGTGAACCAAGCACAGTGTGAACCAAGCACAGTGTGAACCAAGCACAGTGTGAACCAAGCACAGTGTGAACCAAGCACAGTGTGAACCAAGCACAGTGTGAACCAAGCACAGTGTGAACCAAGCACAGTGTGAACCAAGCACAGTGTGAACCAAGCACAGTGTGAACCAAGCACAGTGTGAACCAAGCACAGTGTGAACCAAGCACAGTGTGAACCAAGCACAGTGTGAACCAAGCACAGTGTGAACCAAGCACAGTGTGAACCAAGCACAGTGTGAACCAAGCACAGTGTGAACCAAGCACAGTGTGAACCAAGCACAGTGTGAACCAAGCACAGTGTGAACCAAGCACAGTGTGAACCAAGCACAGTGTGAACCAAGCACAGTGTGAACCAAGCACAGTGTGAACCAAGCACAGTGTGAACCAAGCACAGTGTGAACCAAGCACAGTGTGAACCAAGCACAGTGTGAACCAAGCACAGTGTGAACCAAGCACAGTGTGAACCAAGCACAGTGTGAACCAAGCACAGTGTGAACCAAGCACAGTGTGAACCTAGCACAGTGTGAACCAAGCACAGTGTGAACCAAGCACAGTGTGAACCAAGCACAGTGTGAACCAAGCACAGTGTGAACCAAGCACAGTGTGAACCAAGCACAGTGTGAACCAAGCACAGTGTGAACCAAGCACAGTGTGAACCAAGCACAGTGTGAACCAAGCACAGTGTGAACCAAGCACAGTGTGAACCAAGCACAGTGTGAACCAAGCACAGTGTGAACCAAGCACAGTGTGAACCAAGCACAGTGTGAACCAAGCACAGTGTGAACCAAGCACAGTGTGAACCTAGCACAGTGTGAACCAAGCACAGTGTGAACCAAGCACAGTGTGAACCAAGCACAGTGTGAACCAAGCACAGTGTGAACCAAGCACAGTGTGAACCAAGCACAGTGTGAACCAAGCACAGTGTGAACCAAGCACAGTGTGAACCAAGCACAGTGTGAACCAAGCACAGTGTGAACCAAGCACAGTGTGAACCTAAGCACAGTGTGAACCAAGCACAGTGTGAACCAAGCACAGTGTGAACCTAGCACAGTGTGAACCAAGCACAGTGTGAACCAAGCACAGTGTGAACCAAGCACAGTGTGAACCTAGCACAGTGTGAACCAAGCACAGTGTGAACCAAGCACAGTGTGAACCTAGCACAGTGTGAACCAAGCACAGTGTGAACCTAGCACAGTGTGAACCAAGCACAGTGTGAACCAAGCACAGTGTGAACCTAGCACAGTGTGAACCAAGCACAGTGTGAACCAAGCACAGTGTGAACCAAGCACAGTGTGAACCTAGCACAGTGTGAACCAAGCACAGTGTGAACCAAGCACAGTGTGAACCAAGCACAGTGTGAACCTAGCACAGTGTGAACCAAGCACAGTGTGAACCAAGCACAGTGTGAACCAAGCACAGTGTGAACCAAGCACAGTGTGAACCAAGCACAGTGTGAACCAAGCACAGTGTGAACCAAGCACAGTGTGAACCAAGCACAGTGTGAACCAAGCACAGTGTGAACCAAGCACAGTGTGAACCAAGCACAGTGTGAACCTAGCACAGTGTGAACCAAGCACAGTGTGAACCAAGCACAGTGTGAACCAAGCACAGTGTGAACCAAGCACAGTGTGAACCAAGCACAGTGTGAACCAAGCACAGTGTGAACCTAGCACAGTGTGAACCAAGCACAGTGTGAACCAAGCACAGTGTGAACCAAGCACAGTGTGAACCTAGCACAGTGTGAACCAAGCACAGTGTGAACCAAGCACAGTGTGAACCAAGCACAGTGTGAACCTAGCACAGTGTGAACCAAGCACAGTGTGAACCAAGCACAGTGTGAACCAAGCACAGTGTGAACCAAGCACAGTGTGAACCAAGCACAGTGTGAACCAAGCACAGTGTGAACCAAGCACAGTGTGAACCAAGCACAGTGTGAACCTAGCACAGTGTGAACCAAGCACAGTGTGAACCAAGCACAGTGTGAACCAAGCACAGTGTGAACCAAGCACAGTGTGAACCAAGCACAGTGTGAACCAAGCACAGTGTGAACCAAGCACAGTGTGAACCAAGCACAGTGTGAACCAAGCACAGTGTGAACCAAGCACAGTGTGAACCTAGCACAGTGTGAACCAAGCACAGTGTGAACCAAGCACAGTGTGAACCAAGCACAGTGTGAACCAAGCACAGTGTGAACCAAGCACAGTGTGAACCAAGCACAGTGTGAACCAAGCACAGTGTGAACCAAGCACAGTGTGAACCAAGCACAGTGTGAACCAAGCACAGTGTGAACCAAGCACAGTGTGAACCAAGCACAGTGTGAACCAAGCACAGTGTGAACCAAGCACAGTGTGAACCAAGCACAGTGTGAACCAAGCACAGTGTGAACCAAGCACAGTGTGAACCTAGCACAGTGTGAACCAAGCACAGTGTGAACCAAGCACAGTGTGAACCAAGCACAGTGTGAACCAAGCACAGTGTGAACCAAGCACAGTGTGAACCAAGCACAGTGTGAACCAAGCACAGTGTGAACCAAGCACAGTGTGAACCAAGCACAGTGTGAACCAAGCACAGTGTGAACCAAGCACAGTGTGAACCTAGCACAGTGTGAACCAAGCACAGTGTGAACCAAGCACAGTGTGAACCAAGCACAGTGTGAACCAAGCACAGTGTGAACCAAGCACAGTGTGAACCAAGCACAGTGTGAACCAAGCACAGTGTGAACCAAGCACAGTGTGAACCAAGCACAGTGTGAACCAAGCACAGTGTGAACCAAGCACAGTGTGAACCAAGCACAGTGTGAACCAAGCACAGTGTGAACCAAGCACTGCTGGAGAAAAGTACATCTGTCAGGTGTGAGTCATGTGTAAAGTGTTTTTCACTGAGAAAAACTTGCGTTTTCATTCGTAAACAGTGGGTTTGATGGTTAGGTTAACGACCATTGATCATCATACAAGACTACCACATTTGAGAAATGTGATAACACTGAAACACCTATAACTGTTTCCTCATATTTCAAACGTTGTAGTCTTGTATTTAACAGATCCGCGTTTCATGATCTTATTTTGCTATCAATCAGTATATATGAAGGACACAACGAGATTTTCTTTTTTTGCAGACTTAAAAACTTTTCCGGGAAACGCAATAGCAATTTTTTTAACAAGCTTAGGTATACACAGCAATGTGCTGCTACCCTATTCTATATGATAAATTACACAGTGTATCTCAAAAACTAGCTATAAGTCCATCTAATATCCCCATCTCACAGGATGGTTAGTCATACATGGAATCACGAGAGAACAAAAAATGCGAGGCTGCTCTATTAGCCTCCACTAATGCACAGCACAAGAATATCTTCCAATATTTCTGAGTATATGAAGTAATTATAGAGCTTAAAGTAGCTCATACCATTTGGTTTGAAATCGCTGATAAACAGGGTAGTCACAGATATAGTGTTGAAGAGTATATGTCCTAGCTCTTGTTCACACAGTTTACAATATTTTTTGTATTTTTATTTGTATATGCAAGCATGCCATTAAATATAATAAATACAATAAAACAAACACAAAACAGAATACAATGTAAATATGTAAGCAAAGAATGACAAGGAAACAAAACATAGCAACATATTAAACAAATCAAACAGAGAAGCACCGGACTGAAGGACCGACAACAAAGCACAACAGGAAGCACAGCATGAAAGATAACAATACAAAAAAGAACACAAAGGAACAAAGCACATAACCACGTGCTTGAAGGGCCGCCAGCCAAACAGTAACATGAAGAACCACCACACCGCAGGACACCAGAGTAACATGAAGAACCACCACACCGCAGGACACAAGAGTAACATGAAGAACCACCACACCGCAGGACACCAGAGTAACATGAAGAACACCACACCGCAGGACACCAGAGTAACATGAAGAACCACCACACCGCAGGACACAAGAGTAACATGAAGAACCACCACACCGCAGGACACAAGAGTAACATGAAGAACCACCACACCGCAGGACACCAGAGTAACATGAAGAACCACCACACCGCAGGACACAAGAGTAACATGAAGAACCACCACACCGCAGGACACCAGAGTAACATGAAGAACCACCACACCGCAGGACACCAGAGTAACATGAAGAACCACCACACCGCAGGACACCAGAGTAACATGAAGAACCACCACACCGCAGGACACAAGAGTAACATGAAGAACCACCACACCGCAGGACACCAGAGTAACATGAAGAACCACCACACCGCAGGACACAAGAGTAACATGAAGAACCACCACACCGCAGGACACAAGAGAAAACAGAATACAGTAACAAAATAATATGGCAAAGAGCAATACAAAACAATGCACACAAAAACACAGAAATTATATACAGAAAAGAAACACAGGATACATACAGAAAAGAACAAGACATTAACAAACAAAGAAGCAGCCCGAAGGGCCTCAGCAAAACCAAACAAGCGCACTAATAGCACATGAATACACAAACAAACTGGAACAGGCCCAAGCAGGAGCCAAGAGGAAACACCCACATGCACACACACAACATCACCCCCCGTGCACGCCGGCACCGGGTAAACAGAGCCACACACACACCAGAGTAAACACGGACCACTGATTTAGTAAACACGGACCACTGACCACTCCGGAAACCGAAGTGCCGGGAACCGTATACAATAAGCCTCCCAAAGCAACTTGGCGTTCTCCGAAACCTGAAAACTGGGAGTTGCATATGGCGGAAGCATTAAGTCCGGCACACCCCGAACAAAACACTGTCCTTGCGGAACCCAACCGCAAGTAGGATCCCACGGAACCGGGAGCACGAGCTCAATAATTTCAGTACGTACATTGGAAAAAGCCCGTACTTCCCCGGAGGCCAAGACGATAGGAAAGGGATTCACTCTAGGGGGGGCCTGGTACAAGACGGCACACTCAGAGGCACATCGGGGGGCGCACAGGGCTGCGCATCAGCGCGTTCACTAGGACCCACCTCGGGCTCCGCACGAGCCTCCTCACTACCCACAGGATGATGCGCCCGCTGGGACCCCCCACGGCGGGCATCCTTCTTCAGCACCATGACGATGCCACGGCCAGCACCATCACCCACAGCATCGATAGCAGGAGGAGTAACCACCTCCCACCGCGGAGAACCACCCACTGGAGGCAGAGCCAAAGGCACATCAGAGATACGGGCGCCGACATCACCAGCAACACCAGGCGCATGGACTTCTGCCACCACCAACTGGGTAGAGAGCGAGGCACCTTGAACCACCCCCTCGACACCCGAAGCCTCAGTCACTGAAGTCACCCACATCCGCCCAAGCAGAAGACGAACGCCGGGAACGCTTGGACTCCGGCCGTACATCATCAGAGCCAGAGGTGGACCCAGAAACACGGGCCCCACAAGCCGGGCGGACTGACGCATGACGCAAGACAGCAGCAGCCTCAACCACAGGAGGAACCTGGCCGCACACAGCAGGAGGCACGTTCGCTACCCTACCACCCATCACAGTTGGGACACAAGTCGAGGGCGCAAGGCCATGCACAGTAGCAGGGGACGAGGAAGCAGAGGGCGCCGACGACGCACAGAGATCGCCTGGAAGACCCTCGGGAGCAGCCGGAACATCGACCGGAGCAAGAAGAATCGCCGACGGCGCCGCAACACCCGGAGGCGTACTCGGAGACGCAGGGGAAGCTTCAGCAGCGATTGGGACGTCCACCTCCTCACCCCCGGAGTCCTTCACAGGGAGCGGCGGGAAATACTCTTCCTTGAACATGTTCACGGGAGCAGTCGCAGCACCTGGCAGCCTAATGCCCCAACAGGCCACAACGAAAACATGTCCGTGGTTGCCAGGCATAGTACACCCGTACGTAGTACCCTAAAAGCCGGACAGAAGATGGAATGTCCAACCTCAGGCGCATCCCTAGGGTACGAATATTGGTCCTCATACCTGTAAACTTGCCAGAAGACAGCGTGTGCATCCGCACACTAACGACGGCGCCAGACTGCTGGAAGAAACGCCGGAGGATCTCGGGAAACTCCATGGGGGCCCCATGGACACTCACATACGTCATGGCACCACTACGATCCGTAATGGACACAGATCCGGTACCATTCTGCAGATGCAAGGTACGTCCCTCGTACCTCCGGAGAAAGTCACGGTACACCACTTCTCCCACAAACTTTATAACTACACGGTGAGAAGTTACCAGCTCAACACCGTAAATGTCCATTATTGGGATATGGAGCATGTCACACATGACAAGCTCCACTACAGGGTACCCCGCACGTCCAGTAAACTCCAATCCCACGGAGTTGACCTTCACAACAGTGGAAAGATGGCCGCCCATTGCAAACATGCCATGTCCACACCAACCAGGAGGAAACAGCAGGGAGGGTAGAGACATCCACACCCCCTGCTGACTAAAGTGGCAGACACCCCAACTACCACAGAGGTCAGGCGACACATCTGCACCTCACGGTGCTAGAGCGCAACTCCTGAAGTAATTATAGAGCTTAAAGTAGCTCATACCATTTGGTCTGAAATCGCTGATAACAGGGTAATCACAGATATAGTGTTGAAGAGCATATGTCCTAGCTCTTGTTCACATAGTTTACAATTGGAATGTTGACCATTGGGGAATTCATTACCTGTAGCAACCTGCCATAGATATCAATATCCCAGCCGAATTCTGGCAATTTCAATGCCACACTGTCTAGTGGATGTTTAATGCTGCCGTACATATAAATCGAAACATGTCGTAATAGGAGTGACATATGATGTTTTTGTATGAAACTATCATGGTGGATGTACATAAAATCAATTGTTCTATTGGGTGTCTTATTTAACTACATACACAATAAGAGAGAGGGAAACATAGATGGTAAGTAATGTATGCATCAGTCGCCTACCCTACGCTAAAGTCTCCGTGGTGTAGTGGTAAGACACTCGCCTGGCGTTCCGCGAGCGCTATGTCATGGGTTCGTATCCTGGCCGGGGAGGATTTACTGGGCGCAATTCCTTAACTGTAGCCTCTGTTTAACGCAACAGTAAAATGTGTACTTGGATGAAAAAACGATTCTTCGCGGCAGGGGATCGTATTCCAGGGACCATAGGATTAAGGACTTGCCCGAAACGCTACGCGTACTAGTGGCTGTACAAGAATGTAACAACTCTTGTATATATCTCAAAAAAAAAAAAATGAAATCTAATCTAATTTCTAACCTAACTGACGCCAAATAAAATAATTCAAATTAAACCCTACTTAAACGAAAACTAACCTATAATCTAACCTATACACACAAAAATCATAATAACGTGATATGTCAAATGAACAAATCAACAAGAGCCGTGATGAGGGTTTGAACCTACACCCAGGATGTACTGAGATGCGCCTTAGTCAACTGTGTCACAACATGGTAAAATAATTGCAACCTGGAGTGCTACTGTCCTCACGCAACCCGTCCTCGACTCAAGTCCATTACATCCAGCGGTCGACCCCACAGACGCATTCATAAATTTTAACATGCTGTTCATTCAAAACGGGAATTTTCTCAAGTATAAATTAATATTATAATATATTAGCATATTGTGTATATATAGGTATAGGATAGGTTAGGTCAGGTGTTTAGGTTCTGTTGGCGATTATTTGTATTTGTAGTACGTGGGTGAAGCATTTATAGCGTTGTGATTCGAACAAAATTCGTCAGTGAAGCACTTGTTCCGGATATGTTCGAACGTCAGCAGTTGTGAGTCGTGTGTAAACCACTTTTCATTCATAAACAGGGGGTTTGGCGGGTGCATGGAATCACTTTTGGATCTTTGTTTGGAGGACGGGCTGCCTCACGAGGATCCCGAAGCTTTTCTGAAGCCCCAGTCGGTGTTTCACACAATTCCCCACACATGCCACAGCCCGTCCTCCAAACAAAGATCCAAAAGTGATTCCATGCACCCGCCAAACCCCCTGTTTATGAATGAAAAACGGTTTACACATGACTCACAACTGATTTCGTTCGAACACTTCCGGAACAAGTGCTTCACTGACGAATTTTGTTCGAACCACAACGCTGTAAATGCTTCACCCACGTACGATAAATACAAATAATCACCAAAAGAACCTAAACACCTAACCTAACCTATGCCTATATATGCACAATATGCTAATATATTATAATATTAATTTATATTTGAGAAATTTCCCGTTTTGAATGAACAGCATGTTCAAATTTATGAATGCGCCTGTGGGGTCGACCGCTGGATGTAATGGACTTGAGTCGAGGACGGGTTGCGTCACGTGCGTAGGTTTGAACCCTCATCACGGCCCTTGTGGATTTGCTCATTTTATAATCTATTCCTATATCTGCTGATGTAGACCTGACCAAATGTAAACTGTGTCAACAAAATTATTCGCACACCCTCCGTCACTATGTGATGGAGTGCGAAAAGATACGTGAATTCAGAGACAATTCTATAACCAATGTTCTAACGATGTGTAAATATTTCATTCAAAATGATCTGCTACCAGAAATTTTAGCCAAATATCCCCAGTTTGCTAACTGTAGGTAGTAACTAAGTTATTGTAACCTATCCACCGCTGCCTACTGGATGGGGGGCGGTGTGCAGGACAAACATATCAATTGTGACACTAGCTCTCCACATATGTCAGTTGCTTAATTTAGAACCTGTACTTGAGGTCGATCTCTAACCCATTGTTGATGTGACGACTTACATTGAATTTTGTAACTAGCTCATCAAGATTGTAACTTGCTTAGCTAAATGAATTGTGGAGTTCAGTCCCTGAGCCCATTATGTGCCTCTGTAACCCTTTCCACTACCGCCCACAAGATGGGTATGGGGTGCATAATAAATGAACTAAACTAAACGCCTATACTGTACCTAATACAGGGATCGTTAGACCAAAAACAAAACATAAATGTATTGGTTAGTCTCCCGTGTAGCTGACTCATCACCATTTATATTTAGGTCTACATTTTCTCCATATATAAACAGCAGGCCAGTTATACAATTTAATTTGATGTACGTCCATCGCGGTGACTGTATATATATACAACGATAAAATGCTCAGATTAATTCTTGTCGCCATCGATAGAGAAAACGAGAGAATATTAGACATTATTACTGTAAAAAATCTGCACGTTATAGTCTCGGTTCCAAATGAGAACAATTTATTTTTTAAAGAAGTAACAAATGCGAGAAGTTTTTACTAGGATGAAAACGATGAAAGCTCCTCCTACCTGGTCACTATACAGTCTCCATGCAAACATCTATCATGCAAGCCCTCCGGCAGCCCCTACGCCAGGCCGCTTGCCTCAAAGGCTGTGTTCTTCGACTCTGTGACATCACTCTTCGTCGCAACTCCCAAACCACAGATATTCTGCCAACTTGTTATTGGCGTCCAGTGGGAGTACGCCTGATATATCCGAGACCCGGGTTAGAACCGCAACAAGCAGTAGGTGTCTCCCGTAAATTGGGATTAGACGTACAGTAATTAATGAGCTTACGGATAGGGCAGCATCCGTGCACACTCTTTAGTCCCTCACAAGAAAGTCCGCCACCCATCAGTAAGGGCTAGTTTCAGCTCCGCTCCTATGCCAGGTAAGTCCATCACGGGCTTACTATAGTCCGTGCTACTTGGAACTTTTATAAATAAATAAATAAATAAATATAAATATGTTTATTCAGGTAAGGTACATACATACAAGTGATGTTACATTAATGGATTGATATAAAGATAGAGCTAGTACATACAATGCCTAAAGCCACTATTACGCAATGCGTTTCGGGCAAGAAAAACATTAATATCTAGAACTTAATACTAATTGAGCATAAAGAATAAAAAGTGTTGAAAACAAATACAAATAAAGATAAAAAAAAGGGGGAACATGACTGAAAAAGCAGCACAAATACAATAGGTTGACAAACAGTGTTGATTAAAAAAAATAATAATAATAAAATAACAGACATGGGTTGACAATAAAGGAGTGAGGTGGGTTACAGGGAATTTATTAGGTAGTGTTTAGTTTTTATCTTAAACTGGTTGAGAGAGGTACAGTCTTTAACATGGTTGGGAAGGTCATTCCACATTCTGGGTCCCTTGATTTGTAGAGCATTTCTAGTTTGATTAAGTCGTACTCTAGGAATATCAAAACTGTATTTATTTCTGGTGTGGTGCTCATGGGTTCTGTTACAACCTTCAATGAAGCTTTTGAGGTCAGGATTGGCATTACAGTTCAGCGTTTTATATATGTATAATACACAAGAGAGAATGTGCAGTGACTTAATATCTAACATATTCAGAGATTTGAGTAGGGGTACCGAGTGATGTCTGGGGCCAGAGTTGGATATTGTCCTAATAGCAGCTTTGTGTTGAGTAATTAGAGGACGTAAGTGATTTTGGGTAGTAGAACCCCAAGCACAAATACCATAGTTGAGGTATGGATAGATGAGGGAGTAATAGAGAGTAACCAGGGCAGGGCGGGGTACATAATATCTGATCTTAGAAAGAATGCCAACAGTTTTTGAAACTTTTTTTGATATATTTAGAATGTGACCCTGGAAATTCAGCTTGTGGTCGATGAGAACGCCAAGGAATTTGCCATCTAATTTGTTACAAATTTGGGTATTGTTTATTTTGAGATTTATCTGATTAGAGGATTTATTGCCAAACAGAATATAAAACGTTTTGTCAATGTTAAGGGTGAGTTTGTTGGCAGTTAGCCAAAGATGGACTTTCTCTAGCTCAGTATTTACTGTGGCATTTAGAGCAAGGGGGTCAGGACTGGAGTAAATGAAGGTTGTGTCGTCAGCAAATAGAATTGGTTTGAGGTGTTGGGAGGCATTTGGAAGGTCATTAATGTAGATGAGAAAGAGGAGAGGGCCAAGTATGCTGCCCTGAGGAACACCAATGTTGATGGGTAGGGTGGGAGAAATTGTATTATTCACAGAAACATACTGGAGCCTGTCAGTAAGATAAGATTTGAGGTATTGCAGGGAGTGTCCTCTGACTCCATAATGATGCAATTTAAGAAGAAGGTTTTGATGGTTGACAGTGTCAAAAGCCTTACGCAGGTCCACAAATAACCCAACAGGGAACTCCTTTTTATCAAGAGCTGCGTGAATTAAGTTAATCATACTAATAAGTGCATCGTTAGTGCTTTTTTTGGGTCTGAAGCCATATTGACAAGAGCTAAGTATATTGTGTTTGGCTAGAAAAGAGTAAAGCTGCTTGTAGATTAGCTTTTCGAATATTTTTGACAAGTTAGGCAGGATTGATATAGGTCTGTAGTTGTTAACATCAGTGAGATCACCACATTTGTAGACAGGGGTTACTCTTGCTTTTTTTAGAATGTCAGGAAAGGTTTGGAGTTCAAGTGACTTGTTGAAGAGCAATGCAATAGCAGGGGCTAGAGATCTGGAGGCTTTTTTGTAAATTAAAGTTGGTATCTCCTCAAGGGCACTAGTCTTGGTTTTAAGGGAAAGGATTATTTCATTGACATCAGTGGAACTAGTAGGCTTTAGGTACAGAGACTGTGGATAGTTACCTGTAAGATAGTCCTTAACATCAGTACAGGAAGATGGAATATCATTTGCAAGGGATGACCCAATGGAAGAGAAGAACCTATTGAACTCAATAGCAGAATCAGAGGCTGAAAGCTGACCAACGTTATTGGAAAGGAGTGTTGGTTTGTTATTTAAAATCTTCTTTGATCCCAATATTTGTGAAATTGTGCTCCAAGTTTTTTTAATGTTGCTCTTTATTTGGGTAAATTTATCTTCATAGTATTTAGTTTTGGCTCGTCTAATTATTTTAGATAGCAATAACGAGTAATTCTTTGAGAATTCTTTGGAGACTGTTCCTAGCCTATACTTCTTCTCAAGGTCGTGTTTTTTGTTAATGGATTTAAGTATTCCCTTTGTAAGCCAAGGATTGTTAAGTCTTTTGCTTGTGACTTGTTTTGTAAGCATAGGACAGTGGGTGTTATAAAGGCTAAGAGTTGTTTGTAGAAAAGATTTCACTGCTAGGTTGATGTCCCCTATGTTACCTAACTCGGACTCCCAGTTGACATTATCAGCAGCAGTTATAAAATTGTTTATAGCAGTTTCATTGTGCAGCCTAAAGCTTAACTCCCTTGTCTCTAGAGGTGGTTTGCTAATGTTAGTTAAGAGAAATGTGGGGTAATGGTCTGTAGTGCTATCGGTGATTATACCTGAAGTAAGCGGAGAGGTTATGTTGGTCCAGATGTGATCTAGAGTCGTAGCAGTACTATCAGTGATTCTAGTTGGTCTGGTGATTAAGGGTATGAGGAAGCAGGAATTCATACAGTTGAGGAAGCTAACAGCAGTAGGGTGTTCAGGCTCGCAGAGGTCAATATTAAAGTCCCCTGCGATAATTAGATGGTTTTTGTTCAATCTGTTATCTAGTATTAGATTTCTAAGGTTTGAGTTGAATTCAGACACATCAGTGTTAGGAATTCTATAGACTGCACCCACAGACAGGACAGACTCGGCACCCTTGACTCTGAAACTGGCGAAGATATACTCCCCACAGCAGTCTCTAGTTCTAATTATTTTTAAGCATGTTAGTTCTTGGTGGTAGTAAAGGGCAGTACCACCACCTCTCTGCATTTGACGACAGTTGTGAATTGCCGAGTAGTTAGGCATGTTAAAGAGTTGAGTATTATCCTCTTTCAACCACGTTTCAGTAAGTATAATAAAAGAGAATTTGTTGTCAATAGTTTCAATCAAGGCACTAACATCATCGAAGTGTTTACCTAGGGATCTAACGTTCAAGTTGATTACAGAGATATTGAGATTATCTGTTAATACATTGTTTACATCATGTGCTGTAAAATATCTGCAATTTTGATCATTGAAGTGATGATTGTCATAGATAGTGGATAAGAGGTTTAGTTCTGGGTCTATACTTGTCTGCATAAAAAGGCTGATTGCAGGAAAACAAGGTAAGAATGGCAAATTACAAAATAGAAAACAAAGAAAAAAGTAGATTAAAAATTCTAAAGTAAAATAAACTTAATGGTAATTTTAAGTAAAAAGAAAAAAAAAAACTTAAAGGGAACTAGGAATGTAAAAAATTAACTAGAATAATTAATAACAATAGATGACCAAAAAAGTAAAAAAAAAAAAATTATGAAATCTATAAGATGTATGAGCTTGCTTACAATACTATTATAAGTACACTATAATTGAATACTAAAGTTACACTAAAACAAACTGAGGTAGTTTAATTAGAGATACACTCAGGAACATTGGATAATGAAGTTAATACTAGAGGACACAGGCAAAGCCAGTGTACTATGGAACATGGGAGTAAGAAGAAAAAAAAAGACAATAATAAAGATGACAATATTATTCTTTTTTTTTTTTTCTTTTTTTTTTAACTAAAGTTAAAACCTTTTGAAGGGAAAGGCAGAGCTAGAGTACACAAAGGTAGTTATATGCGATTATAATCTGAATTCAGGCTATACAGCAGCTATCCCACAGTCACTGAGGAAAGAATTAAGGTGAGCTTCTGTGGTTATTGAATAGGTTTTTCCAGTGTCAGTCTTTTTTTAGTTCCCAGTAGCTGAATCTTAAACAACAACAACATCAGTCAGACAATTTGCCAGAGTGAGTTAATAGTCCCACTCCTACAACCCATAAGGATAATGATCTTTCGTTCCGAAGCCTTACTCATGAGCGCCTCACCGAGTTTCGACTCTTTTCATGCCTACCATCCTCTGAGAAGCCAGTATTTATACAACCCGTCCTCGCATACAAAGATCCTGGCTCGTTAATACAGCCACTAAACCCCCTGTTTATGTTGTTGTTGTTAAAGATTTAGCTACTCAGGACGAAGTGTCCATGTAGCACGGGCTATGGTGAGCCCGTAACCCTGTTTATGAATGAAAAGTGGTTTACATACGACTCACAACTCACACAACTGATGACGTCCGAAAACTTCAGGAACAAGTGCTTCGCTCATGTCCTCTGTTCGATTCACAATTTTATAAATGCTTCATCCATGTACTTCAAATACAAATAATCGCCAACAGAAATTTAACACCTAACCTAACCTATGCCTAACTATACATAGAATTTTTATATATTTACACACAGAACTTTTATGTGTAATAATATTAATTTATATTTGAAAACAACCAATTTTTAATACACAGTATGTTAAAATTGATGAATGCATCTGGGGAGGGCTATTATGCAGGAAGTACCGCACGTCTATGGGTCACCCAATAATAAAATAAATAAAATAAAATAAAATAAAATAAAATATTTATTCAAGTAAGGTACATATATACAAGAGATTTTAATAAGGTTAGTAGACTTCTAGATGTTATCACTGCTAGGCTTAGGCTCTGCCACAAGTCCCTCTGAGAGTTTTTTATTTATTTATTTATATTTACATGCAAAGTATGTGAAATAAGTACAATAAAACAAAGACAGAAAATCCAAAATGAACAAGTATCGCACAAAATCACCGGCCAGAAGGGCCTATAACAATATACAAACACGTATGACAAGCGTACCCTGGCTCCCAACACTCTCGGCAATTCACAACTGTCGTCAAATTCAGAGAGGTGGTGGTACTGCTCTTTACTACCACCAAGAACTAACATGCTTAAAAGTAATTAGAACTAGAGACTGCTGTGGGGAGTATATCTACGCCAGTTTCAGAGTCAAGGGTGCTGAGTCTGTTCTGTCTGTGGGTGCAATCTATAGAATTCCTAACACTGATGTGTCCGAATTCAACTCAAACCTTAGAAATCTAATACTAGATAACAGACTGAACAAAAACCATCTAATTATCGCAGGGGACTTTAATATTGACCTCTGCGAGCCTGAACACCCTACTGCTGTTAACTTCCTCAACTGTATGAATTCCTGCTTCCTCATACCCTTAATCACTAGACCTACTAGAATCACTGATAGTACTGCCACGACTCTAGATCACATCTGGACCAACATAACCTCTCCGCTTACTTCAGGTATAATCATCGATAGCACTACAGACCATTACCCCACATTTCTCTTAACTAACTTTAACAAACCACCTCTAGAGACAAGGGAGATAAGCTTTAGGCTGCACAATGAAACTGCTATAGACAATTTTATAACTGCTGCTGATAATGTCAACTGGGAGTCCGAGTTAAGTAACATAGGGGACATCAACCTAGCAGTGCAATCTTTTCTTCAAAAAACTCTCAGCCTTTATAACACCCACTGTCCTATGCTTACGAAACAAGTGACAACCAAAAGGCTTAACAATCCTTCGCTTACAAAGGGAATACTTAAATCCATTAATAAAAAGCATGACCTTGAGAAGAAGTATAGGTTAGGAACCGTCTCCAAAGAATTCTCAAAGAATTACTCGTTATTGCTATCTAAAATAATTAGACGAGCCAAAACTAAATACTACGAAGATAAATTTACCCAAATAAAGAACAACATTAAAAAAACTTGGAGCACAATTTCACAAATATTGGGAAAAAAGAAGATTTTAAATAACAAACCAACACTCCTGTCCAATAACGATGGTCAGCTTTCAGCCTCTGATTCTGCTATTGAGTTCAATAGGTTCTTCTCTTCCATTGGGTCATCCCTTGCAAATGATATTCCATCTTCCAGTACTGATGTTAAAGACTATCTTACAGGTAACTATCCACAGTCTCTGTACCTAAAGCCTACTAATTCCACTGACGTTAATGAGATAATCCTTTCCCTTAAATCCAAGTCAAGTGCCCTTGAGGAGATACCAACTTTAATTTACAAAAAAGCCTCCAGATCTTTAGCCCCTGCTATTGCATTGCTCTTCAACAAGTCACTTGAACTCCAAACCTTTCCAGACATTCTAAAAAAAAAGCGAGAGTAACCCCTGTCCACAAATGTGGTGATCTCACAGATGTTAACAACTACAGACCTATATCAATCCTGCTTAACTTTTCAAAAATATTTGAAAAACTAATTAATCTACAAACAGCTTTACTCTTATCTAGCCAAACACAATATACTTAGCTCTTGTCAGTATGGCTTCAGACCCCCCAAAAAAGCACTAACGATGCACTTATTAGTATGATTAACTTGATTCATGTAGCTCTTGATAAAAATGAGTTCCCTATTGGGTTATTTGTGGACCTGCGTAAGGCTTTTGACACTGTCAACCACCAAAACCTTCTTCTTAAATTACATCATTATGGAGTCAGAGGACACTCCCTGCAATACCTCAAATCTTACCTTACTGACAGGCTCCAGTATGTTTATGTGAATAATTCAATTTCTCCCACCGTACCCATCAACATTGGTGTTCCTCAGGGCAGCATACTTGGCCCTCTCCTGTTTCTCATCTACATTAATGACCTTCCAAATGCCTCCCAACACCTCAAACCAATTCTATTTGCTGACGACACAACCTTCATTTACTCCAGTCCTGACCCCCTTGCTCTAAATGCCACAGTTAATACTGAGCTAAATAAGGTCCATCTTTGGCTAACTGCCAACAAACTCACCCTTAACATTGACAAAACTTTCTATATTCTGTTTGGCAATAAATCCTCTAATCAAATAAATCTCAGAATAAACAATACCCAAATTTGTAACAAATTAGATGGCAAATTTCTTGGCGTTCTCATTGACCACAAGCTGAATTTCCAGGGACACATTCTAAATATATCAAAAAAAGTTTCAAAAACTGTTGGCATTCTTTCTAAGATCAGATATTATGTACCTCGCCCTGCCCTGGTGACTCTCTATTACTCCCTCATCTATCCATATCTCAACTATGGTATTTGTGCTTGGGATTCTACTACCCAAAATCATTTACGTCCTCTAATTACTCAACACAAAGCTGCTATTAGGACAATATCCAACTCTGGCCCCAGACATCACTCGGTACCCTTACTCAAATCTCTGAATATGTTAGATATTAAGTCACTGCACATTCTCTCTTGTGTATTATACATATATAAAACGCTGAACTGTAATGCCAATCCTGACCTCAAAAGCTTCATTGAAGGTTGTAACAGAACACATGAGCACCACACCAGAAATAAATACAGTTTTGATATTCCAAGAGTACGACTTAATCAAACTAGAAATGCTCTACAAATCAAGGGGCCCAGAATGTGGAATGACCTTCCCAACCATGTTAAAGACTGTACCTCTCTCAACCAGTTTAAGATAAAAACGAAGCACTACCTAATACATTCCCTGTACCTACCTTACCCCACTATTGTCAACCCATGTCTGGTTTTTTTTTAAACAACGCTGTTTGTCGACCTAATTGTATTTGTGCTGCTTTTTCAGCCATGTTCCCCCCCTTTTTTTATCTCTATTTTTATTTGTTCTCAACACATTTTATTCTTTATACTCAATTAGTATTAAGCTTTAGTCATTAATGTTTTTCCTGCCCGAAACGGTTTGCGTAATAGTGGCTTTAGGCATTGTATGTACTAGTTCATCTATAAATCCATCAATCTTTGTAAAATCTCTTGTATGTACCTTACCTAAATAAACATTTATTTATTTATTTATTTATTTATTTATTTATAAGAGTTGATTTGTTTTTTGTATTGAGGCTGGTATTTTGTACCTTGATTTCATGTATGTCTAACCATCCTGTGAGATGGGAGTATTAGATAAACTTATAGCTAGTTTTTTTATCTACACTGTGTAATATTCCATATAGAATAGGGTAGCAGCACATTGCTGTGTATACCTAATCTTCTTAATAAAAAAAATCAGTAATAAAGATTTTAAATTATAGTTTGTATTATTACAAATACTGTATTATCCTTATTAAATCATGTTGACCATGGATCATTAAGATCTCAAATTGATATGTAATAGTCATATTTCTTTTGAACTGCTAATCCATGCTAATCATTCATTAAATTGTGCATTGTCTCAATTTTTCACTTCCTTGGATATACTGTACAGTACAAAAAGATAGGATAAAAATAAACCAGTAATATTTCTTTCATTATATTTTTTATTTAAATAACTGCATCAATATTTTTACAGCTGACAGGATTTGTTTTACCATACAGGTGCATTATTTGTTAAGAAAAAATTGGTTTATTGTTACACACAATGGTGCTACATAGCCTTCCCAGCTTGGTGCCTTCTTTTAATACTTACTGATTAAAAAATAAATAATAATAAATAAATTTTATTCAGGAAAAGTACATACAGTTGATTTACAAACATAATGTTGGATTTATAGGCAGAGCTAGTACATACAATACCTAAAGCCACTAATACTCATAGCATTTAGGGCAAGGTGTGGGAGAAACATGACGTATTGATGATAGAGGATAGTCAGGAAAATGAACTTTCTAGTAGTGTTAGCGTTCAACCTTCTGTAGTGACAAATGTCGAAACAAAGGTTAAAGTAAAACGGTATAGAGAAATAAGAAAGAAATTAGATATGAATACGATCACCTTTGATGCTAGTAGCTGTTGTGCAAATGAGGAGAAAGCAGAAATGTTACAGTGTTGGGAGAGTCTGTCTGAGAAAATCTCGTATCTCATGGAATGTGACAGACAGGGCAAAGGTAGTTTTATTAAATCATGGATGAAAGTAGAGTGAGAATATTATCTTGGAGCGTTAATGGGTTAAACTCTAGTGCGGTGGATGTACACTATTATACTCTTAGATAGTACTATATTAACCTGATATGTTACATGGGATTCTTGTATTTGTACTCACTGAATTTGTGCGCCCCTTGAGGGACTTGAAGTATGGGAAGGGGTAGAAATAGCCTAAGCTAATCTTTGATTTTTTTTTTTTTTTTTTTTTTTTTTTTTTTTTTTTTTTTTTTTTTTTTTTAACTTGTCTCAATAAACCTACTTGAACTTGGAAGACCATTATGTATTAAAGTGTCAAATTATGGATAACCATAGAAATAAGGAAATAAGTAGTGTACCACTTCAAATTGTTTGGATGTGTGATAATGATATGATAGACAGAATACTTAGGAACTACAAGAATTTTGCCCCAATGATTGTAACACTTACTATATTAATATGCAATGTTAAATGTTGTATTGTGATTTGTGTATCTGTACTCACTGAATTTGTGCGCCCCTTGAGGGACTTGAAGTAGAGGGGGGTAGAAATAGCCTAAGCTACTCTATCCCTTTGAGATGTATTTTTTTCTTGTCTCAATAAACATACTTGAACTTGAACTTGAACTTGTGGGAGAAAACACTTTGACTAAAACTTAATAGTAATCGGGATTAGGTATAAATTGTGTTGAAAGAAGGAATAAAAAATACAAAAAGGAGGGTAACATAGCACAAATCAGCAATTGTACACGTTGGTGAACAGCATTGTTTAAAAAATAGCAAGACATGGGTTGACATTTAGGGTAAGTTAAGTTACATGGAGTTAATTAGGTAGTACGTGGTTTTACTCCTAAACTGGTTGAGAGGTACAGCCTTTGACATGATTCGGGAGGTCATTCCACATTCTGGGTCCCTTGATTTGTAGAGCACTTCTAGTTTGGTTACACACAGCCAAATTGTGTAACAGGAAGAGGTCTTGGACACAAATTTGTTCCATGCTAAATGTAGAGGAATCAGCTGAGTATTCCTCAAATAAAATAAGTTGCCTCAGCTTATAAGGTAAATAAAATAAGCATTTCTCAAATAAGTAGCTGCCTCACCTCACTGCCTTACTGCTACATAGCCTTCCCAGCATGGTGCCTTCTTTTGATAATTACTTTATCTATCCATATATCCATATTTATCTATCCATATCTCAACTATGGTATTTGTGCTTGGGGCTCTACTACCCAAAATCACTTACGTCCTCTAATTACTCAACACAAAGCTGCTATTAGGACAATATCCAATTCTGGCCCCAGACATCACTCGGTACCCCTACTCAAATCTCTGAATATGTTAGATATTAAGTCACTGCACATTCTCTCATGTGTATTATACATATATAAAACGCTGAACTATAATGCCAATCCTGATCTCAAAAGCTTCATAGAAGGTTGTACCAGAACCCATGAGCATCACACCAGAAATAAATACAGTTTTGATATTCCTAGAGTACGACTTAATCAAACTAGAAATGCTCTACAAATCAAGGGGCCCAGAATGTGGAATGACCTTCCCAACCATGTTAAAGACTGTACCTCTCTCAACCAGTTTAAGTTAAAAGCGAAGCTATACCTAATAAATTCCCTGTAACCTACCTTACCCTTCTATTGTCAACCAATGTCTGTTTTTTTTCTTTAAAGAGCGCTGTTTGTCGACATAATTGTATTTGTGCTGCTTTTTCATCTATGTTTTCATTTCTTGTTTTCATTCTACTCATTATGCTCAATTAGTATTAAGCTTGTCATTTAAGTTTATCATGCCCGAAACGCTTTGCGTAATAGTGGCTTTAGGCATTGTATGTACTAGCTATACCTATAAGTCAACCAATCCTTGTAAATATTTATTGTATGTATGTACCTTACCTAAATAAAATTGTATTGTATTGTATTGTATTGTATTGTATTGTACTTGTTCCACAACCAAGTTGTATAACAAGAAGAGGTCTTGGACCCCTACTTCCCTCTCTCTTTTTTAATAGACCATATAGTCATAATTATAGCTTTAAGTATTCAATGAATAAAGTTTTTGACATTTTAACCCTTCTCCTTACCTAACATCATTTGTGCAGCATATTTTTATTTTATGTCTCACCCAGATTTAATTTCAAAATAAAACCAAACTAAATAAATTAGAAATAGGTATGTATAGCTAAGGTACACCCTTACTACTAGGTGAACAGGGGCATTTGGTGATAGTAAATGATCCTATCAGGCAGGGCTCATCACCTTCTCTCATATTTCATGTTCACCAGTGTTTATTTACTTAATAACTACGGGTATAATATCTTGCTATTATAAAACTAATTCTACTATCATAAAAGACATATTTACTTTAAGTTTCAAGCAGAGAATGCATATATAACTAACACGAAGGACTCCTCTTCACGAGATTCAATTTTTATAATCTTTTGTTTATGTTCCAAAATCTTAAAATCGATCCCAGTGTTATGTAGTAGAAAAAAATTGAGTTATATCCAGTTTACGGAGAGCTACGAGTGGTCGACACCACTCTTAGATCCCGGACCAAACTTACGAAGGTTTTTCGACTTAGTGTAGCTACCTGAATACCGACGTAGCCGCCACGAAGGCGCTAAGAAGGAAAACATTCGTAGCTAAGAAGAAAAACCTTCATAAGTACCTCCGTGAATCTGGCCCCAGGAGCCGTCCGGGCCGAGGCCCCTAAAGACGACGCCAGGGGGCAGCAGGCACGGGGCTGGCCAGGAAGCCTACAACACCATACGGGCGCCAACCCGCGGATGAAGAGCCGGGCGCTGACCAGGGCGTGGGTGGGCCTGGGCCGCTAGGGCCGGGCCCTAGGGACAGAGGGCCACTGAAACCTGGCCACGTGGCGTCACCGCCAAGGGCGACGCCAGGCCGCACACAGAGAGCCCAACCGGGCACGCCACAGCACGCACGTTCGGGCGCGGCACAGACAGGACGGCCGCCCCGGCAGACCACATGTCTAATGCCCAACATGGGCAAAAGACCCTAGGGAACTAGCTAGCGTGGTGCACATGGCCCGCAAGGGGAATGGCGCTGGGCACACGCCTGACACTGGGGACTATCCTGACTAAACGTGTTAAACAGACACCTCTGTACCTTAGTGCAAGTTGAGTAGAGCAGGCCGCCCTTAGCAGGTCGTTTTGGAAGGTCGAAGGGCCCGCGATGATGATATCGGACAGGGTGAGGTCAGGGACTGAGGTAGCAGGCATTATGTCCATAGCTTGAGAATGGGCCGGGAACACAGTGAAGGCAGACTTAAACCACGGTATGGAAGACTGGTCCACGTGTCGTTGCGGTGCAGAGCGGTGCTTGTGGAGCGGTGCTTGTGGAGCGGTCCGTGGCGGGAACAAGAGTGAGGGCAGGACCCAGATGATGAAGATTAAGCCACCCAAAAGGTGGCACGGGCATGAATAGCCCGTAAGTGGTGGCCCTTTTGAGCCATTAATACCAGTATCAATAGATGATACTGGAGATCTGTGGAGGTGCGGCTGCACCCTGCGTAACGGGAGATGTCTCCCGTGGCAGGACTCCTCTTCCAATTCCTTATATATGTCCCCCTGTACTGCCCGCAGAGCACCTGCGGAACGCGCTGAGCAAGTGTCTTTCTTCCCCATCAGAAATTCCTCCGCTTTCCTGTGTAAAGCAGTGGCCATTTCTTGTGCAACCGCATTTCTTTTACGCATAGCGTTTCGGGCAAGCCCTTATTCCTATGTTCTCCGGAATACGACCCACCAAGTCGTTTAACAACCAGGTACCCATTTTACTGTTGGGAAAACAGAGGCTACAGTTAAGGATTGGCGCCTAGTAAATCCTCCCCGGCCAGGATACGAACCCCAGGACAAAGCGCTTGTGAAACTTCAGACGAGTGTCTTACCAACTACACCACGGGGACTGCTTAGAAGCAGTCTATATATCTAAAAAGTACACTTGGTGATGGTTCTGATTAGTATTGTTTACTTTTCCTTTCACGATTTATTATTAGTCAGTTACTGTCAGTCCTGGATAACTTACCTATGACTCTGGGTGGGATCATGTAAGAAGAGGCACTAAGGACTCCTATATACAGTTTGTTATAGGTAAAGAACCCGGTTACTGACTAAATGTGGCCATACCAACATAATTTAGTGCTTTTTGGGGTAGTTCTAGCATCGTGTGAAATACTGAATTGGTAACTGTGCTTCTGTGTTCCAGTGGCATTAGTAAAGTGGTGGCTTGTGGTCCGCGGAGTTCTCTCTAAGAACTGAAGAATGTTTTCTCACAAACAACCCCATCATGGCTTCTAAGCAAACAATGTTGACTTCCTTCTTTCGTAAACACAATGAGGAGTGTAAGAACAATAACGCACAGGAGACTGATAATGATAACAGTGAAAGTGGCAAAAGTTGTGTTTCGACTGTTTCTAGTTCAAATTTTCGAACTGGATCCATGTGCAATTCAGAAAGTAATGGTGTTTTGAAGTCTAACTTGTATCCCTGTTCAGGTGTTTGGACTGAAGAAATGTGAAAGAAAAAAACCTATCCATGGTTAGACTTCAGGGATGATAAACTTGGGTATAAAGTATGTGCAAACATAAGCAATGTAACACTTTTAACTTCCAAGGGTTTAAGACTATCAAATGAGTGGCAGATGTACCAAGTATCCTAATATGGGGCAGATCAAAGTACACGCTTGAAGCCTCTGAGAACAAAAATGGTTGGTCATAAACTATAGAAAGCTCACACTGCTGCTTTACTGTTGAAAATGTAACTAGTAAAGATGCTCTTGGAAAATTGTGTGATGCCATGAATGCTTCGCATCTAAAGAAAACTTGTTCAATTTTGCATTCTGAATATTATTTAGCTCAGAATGACAGACCATACTCTGACCACTTTGGCTTATAGAAACTACAAGAGCAAAATGGTGTTGACATTGGACTGGGACTGTATTCCTGCACTTGTGCCACAGAGATAATTAATCACATAGCCATTAATATGAAAAAGAAAATTTGCCAGCATATCAAGCAGATAAAATGGCAAAATTTGTTCTCATTGATGAATCAACAAGCCTGAGCCTTAAAAAACCTTGATAGTTTACGTGAAATGTCAAAGTGATAAGAAAGGTAATCCTTATTTCATGTTCTTAGATCTAATTGAACTACCTGATCAGAAAGCAGCAACTATTGAGCCGTCTCAATTATCATGGGTTTGATGATTTATATTTGAAACAAAACCTTGTAGCATTTGCTAGTGATGGGGCAAGTGTCATGCTTGGTGTCAAATCTGGCCTTGCAACAATTCTCAAGGAACATTACCCTGTTATAATAATCTGGCACTGTCTTAATCACAGATTAGAACTTGCAGTAGGTGATTCAGTATGAGAAGTTCATGGAATTACTCATTTTCAGGTTTTTATAGACAAATTGTACTAGGTTTACAGTAGATCACCTCTAAATCAAAAACAACTATCTGAATGTGCCTCTCAACTTGAACAACATATATGCAAAATAGGCAGTGTTCAGAGCACCAGATGGGTGGCCAGCACGTTTTAAACAGTTTCAGCAGTGTGAAAAATTATGAAGCACTTTGTTTTCATTTTGAAAAAACAATTAAAGATGAAACAAGATTTGGAAATGATAGAAAAACCTATGAAGGTTTGTTGAAAAAGCTAACTTCAGAACAGTTTCTATTAGATTTAGCTCTAATGTATGACTTGTTGCATGAACATGGTTTACTGTCAGAGTATCTACAGAAACGCACGACTTCGATTGTGTATGATGACAAACTGATTCATCGGTGCATAAGGTCATTGCATGGACTAAAAGAGAAACCTGGCACTAGAACTTTAGACGCTCAAAAGGCAATTGAAAAGGGGGAAGTTTGTAGGAATTACCGTAACAAGCAACAAGAATATTGTCTATAAATTATCAACAGTTTCTTACTATTCTTGTGAACAATTTACAGCACCGTATGTTCACGACAACACCCATGAAAGGCTCTCAAACTTCTGTAACTCAAAGTATGTATAAATCATTGCTAAGTAAAATGTGTGTCCTTGAGCACTTATATTGGGGAGCCGGTCAGCCGAGCGGACAGCACGCTGGACTTGTGATCCTGTGGTCCCGGGTGCTGGAGAGAAACAATGGGCAGAGTTTCTTTCACCCTATGCCCCTGTTACCTAGCAGTAAAATAGGTACCTGGGTGTTAGCCAGCTGTCACAGGCTGCTTCCTGGGGGTGGAGGCCTGGTCGAGGACCGGGCCGCGGGGACACTAAAGCCCCGAAATCATCTCAAGATAACCTCAAGATATTGAAAAAGACTACTGACCTGATGAAATACCAACTAATTACGGAGAAGCTGAAATATTATCTCTCTCTGCAAGAGGTTTGACCTTTCTTCTTACTCTGCACTAAATGCCTTTAGATACTGTATGGAGGATCATGGACGCCGCATCCCCCAAGATTTACACTCATTACTGAGCTGGTTACAAGTTATTCCTCACACTGCTGAGTGTGAGCGGGGATTCAGTTCCATGAACCTGATAATAACAATACACTCAAGAATTCTCATAAATCATGTATCAGCACTTATATTTGTTAAACTACATGGACCTCCTATAGTTCAGTGGAATTCTGAGCCATATGGCTGCGGTACCACAGATTGGCAGATGACACCAGGACAAGAGTCGCTCCACACCACCGAAAACATCTCACAGCTGACCCTTTGTGGAGACTATTGTGAAACTTCTCACTGGTTGTATTTTGTGAGCACTAAGTGTTTTAACTTCTTAAATTGATAATAACATAATTTAAGTTTTTCTTTATTTGTGAGATAATTATATTTTATCATAATTAGTGAGCACAAACAAGAAATACTTAATCGTGTGACATATATTGAAACAGGATAGGAAATGACAGGCTTTTCAGGCCCATCAGAGCTCCGGCACCTATAAAATTGGCACAATATCCAAAAGGGGCATTTGTTCAACTCTGAATTAACATTATCAATATTAATTCAAAGGTAACTCAACATTATCAGTGTTAATTCAGAGCTGAATTAATGTTGGGAGATATTTATTTGGCATTGAATTGCTGTTGCTCTTGGATAATGTGCCCACTGGGAACAGTTTACTTCCTGACATCTATATAACATAAACAGGCTTTCTGTCCTCGAACTCTGGGAAATCATAGGTGAACCATAACATGATCTGCCAAATGTCTTAGTTCCCCATATAAAAATCCAGATCCTTTTGCATGCAATGGAAGTGAGCTGACCACTACACCACACATGGCTTCTTCACACATTGTTTCAATATAAAAGACTATGTTCTTTATGTTCTATGTTTAACCAATATGTTCTATTTCTCTTAAGCACAGTTGCTGAAGCAAGAGCAGTGCTTTTTCTATACCTGCAGCAAACATGTGGTGGAAGTAGACGTAAAAGTCTAGCAATTTTGCCTGTATACTGCTACTGTGCTTTTCTTTTTATGTACAAGTGGATGAAGTACAAATGTCAGAAGTCTGTTATGGCAACATCACGCTACATGGCTGAACTACAGATAATATAGTTCTTGAAGTCTTATCTCTATTGCATGGCAGTGGATGATGTCTTGTCACTTACATTAGGTTAAACAGCACCGAGTCTAGCCAGTAACTGAATATATGACTGCACAGCCAGTCTTGCCTCTGGCTACAACAAAATAGATAAACTTAACAGGTTTCACATACAGCAACTAATAATGGTATTCCTGTATAACTTTCTGCAAGATTTATAACATTTAAAATATATAAATGCATAAAATGAAATTTGCAGTTAACTACTACTGTACTTTTCTAACCTTACTACCTATATATATTAATTTGCTTTGCCTGCAGATAGTGCTAATGTATTATTATTCAGCTGGAAATCAAACTATCACTATCTCGGGAATATACAGGAAAAGGGAAAAGTTAAACTCGGTCCACAGTCTGTCATTTATTATGCTCTTATACTGTATCTATAATTAACATCAAAAAATACATTCTGGGCCAATCCAAATGTTCTTATATGGTTGTTCTTGGCAGTACAATAATAGTTCTATATGTACAAGTTCAATAATCAATTATTATCTAATTTGTTCAGCACAATATAAAAGCCAGCAGTACATCCCATTCATATAAATATATAGTCACAGAAATTGTATATCTACTTTTATATAAATTTCAGAAATGTTTGTAAAATATGTTTACCTTAAACGCGTTACAAAACCATAACTTGCATACTTTCTCCATTAATTGACAGAAAATGCTTACACATTTCCTTATACTCTACATCTTAGTAGATCAAAGAAACAAACACTTGTGAGGAAATTCATACATTCTTGACATTAACATTGAGATTTTTATTTTTTTGTACTTTTAAATGAATAGAGATCATTTTATTCAAACACAGTAGACATAAGTTATATTATTTGTTGGTAACTAGTAAACACAAAGATGATAATGCTATAATAGAAGAGACAGAAAATTCCTACTTGGTACAATTCAACATTTAGGAGGGCATAAGTTCCCCATAACTGTGAATAGATAATAAACTAAAAAACATTAGTATAGAACATGAAAATAAACTTAAAATTACTTTCAACATAAAACATACAATAGTACCAACACTTGCAGGGTATAGTAAAATGGCTTTGGCTTTAGTTCCTTATCAACCAACAACAATCACTTTTCAAGTACAAAGGCACCATTTTATTTATATATAATATATATATATATATACATATATATATATGTCGTACCTAGTAGCCAGAACGCACTTTTCAGCCTACTATGCAAGGCCCGATTTGCCTAATAAGCCAAGTTTTCCCGAATTAATATATTTTCTCTAATTTTTTTCTTATGAAATGATAAAGCTAACCATTTAATAGTGTATGAGGTCAATATGATTTTATTGGAGTTAAAATTAACGTAGATATATGACCAAACCTAACCAACCCTACCTAACCTAACCTAACCTATCTTTATAGGTTAGGTTAGGTTAGATAGCCGAAAAAGTTAGGTTAGGTTAGGCTAGGTAGGTTAGGTAGTCGAAAAACAATTAATTCATGAAAACTTGGCTTATTAGGCAAATTGGGCCTTGCATAGTAAGCTGACAAGTGCGTTCTGGCTACTAGGTACGACATATATATATACATATATATATATATATATATATATATATATATATGTCGTACCTAATAGCCAGAACGCACTTCTCAGCCTACTATTCAAGGCCCGATTTGCCTAATAAGCCAAGTTTTCATGAATTAATGTTTTTTCGTCTACCTAACCTACCTAACCTAACCTAACCTAGCTTTTTTTGGCTACCTAACCTAACCTTACCTATAAATATAGGTTAGGTTAGGTTAGGTAGGGTTGGTTAGGTTCGGTCATATATCTACGTTAATTTTAACTCAAATAAAAAAAAATTGACCTCATACATAGAGAAAAGGGTTGCTTTATCATTTCATAAGAAAAAAATTATAGTAAATATATTAATTCAGGAAAACTTGGCTTATTAGGCAAATCGGGCCTTGAATAGTAGGCTGAGAAGTGAGTTCTGGCTACTAGGTACGACATATATATATATATATATATATATATATATATATATATATATATATATATATATATATTATATATATATATATATATATATACTGTATATATATATTATATAATACACAAATACACACACATATATGTATAATGTGTGTATTTAAAAAAAATGGTATCCAATTTTATATCATTTAGTTACTGATATAATTCCATTATGCAAGTTGCAAAGTGAAAGGTAAATTAATTAAACATTTATAAATGACTATGTAATAAGCTTCAATTTCTGGTTCTTCAGGCAACATATAAACGATTATTTTTATCATTATGCTAAAACAACTTAGCTGCAATGCCTTCTCCAATATTCAGTAAGTTACAAATATAGTTTTAGTAGTAATTCCATTATTTCTTAAAATGTAACCTTTCTCCATTACTAATAGTACTTTATTCCTTGCACAACACCACACAGCCTTATCACAGAAAGCAATACTCATCCACTCCTCCATAGCTATCATAACAACTGATGACTAACCATGTCTTTAAAAATTTCAAAAAGACATGTATATTTATATATAGTACAATAATGCATGGCAAATCAGACCTGCAAAATCCTCATCCTTTTCTGTACAGTTTAGTGAGTGAGCAGAGCCTCTTCAATACGTGCTGCTTCACTTCCTATACAAGTGTAGTGTATAAACAATGCTTGTTCATGGACTAGCAATGGTTAAAGTGTTTAGACTTTGTTCTCTTGAGCAAAAACCATATAAGGAACTCAATGGGGCTACTGAAAATAAGCTGATTATATAAAAATAATCCATATTAACAAAGTGATTTCTTCGAAGAGCAATACTTCAGAGACATTTTATTTACAAGCTACTGTCAATTTCAGTTCTACCTCCTTTGTACTACTGTACATCTAAGCTTTGAACCTTTTCAGAGCTTATTCTGTATTACATTTAAAACAATAAATAAAATTTATGAACACAAGACATGTAAGAAACTAAAATAAAATCAGAAATATATCTTTTAAATCATTGTAAACTGATAGTAAAGGTAATGAGTTGGAGTGTGAGAGTGAGAGCACAACTGCACACCAACAATCTCTGCTACAACACGGGTATATACAATATCAGTAATAAAAATTAAAAGAAAATTTAAGTAGATGCAATATCATCAGCAGAAAATGTAAATGTCAAATAGCACGAGTCTTCTCAGACCAACATGAGTGTTGTGGTAAAGGGAACAGCCCAACACCTCATGCATGCCAAGCATAACCTTCATATTACTGAATAAATGGGCATTTTTTTGTCCTATAATGTCACACTAATGCTGCACCGGTCTTCTAATTTGAACCTTGACATGAGGTTTGTGTACAAACTTTAGACAATAAATGCTGAATATTAAAAATCTAGGATGTTACAAAAATTTAGACAAAAGCAAATGCAGAGAATTCTTTCCTGTATAGTTTTATGCCATTTCATTTTTTCGTTCATGGCTGAAAGTTGTATGCTAATATTAGTTAATTTTCATTTTATTAAGTACATGCATTACGCTACCACTTGCAAAATTGAATAGTCAAATACTAATCACACAGAATCAGTTTCACTCAAATGATTGAAGAATTTACTAAAGGAATAAACAATGTACCTGGCCACATCAGCTAGAACAGCAGCAATAATTAAATCCGGTAATAGAGTTACCATTAATATAAGATGAGCACGAGAGCCCTCAACAGGGACGTCTAACCTGACTTACATGTACACATTCTCATGCATAATTCCTGAGTTAAATCATCTTGCATTATACAAGTATCATAAAATTTAAATGCTTAACTGCTGTATTATCAGTTCAAACTTTAATGATTATTATAGAATGGAAGGGAATTATCAGGGGAAAGTGCCAAGCCTTTAAGACTATATAGCACTGGGAAGGGGTCAGCATAAGGATTTGGGATGGGACAGTGGAAAGGAATGGTGCCCAACCACTTGGATGGTCGGGGATTGAACGCCGACCTGCACGAAGTGAGACCGTGACTCTACCGTCCAGCCCAAGTTTTTGGGCTGATTATTAAAGTGAAACAGGAATGATAAGAATTCAAAGTACTCAACTATTACTGGCACTACTTAAAGAGCAAACGTTAGTAGGGGACAGTTTTTTTCAGAATAATCCCTGGTAACATTAATACAGTCATATAGCCTCTGAGATACTGACAACAATAGACATGTTCATTAAAATTAATCTATTTTGGTATTGAACAGGCAAAAAGTAAACTAAAAAGTATCAACTGATAATAAACAAAACATGTAATGAATAATAAGATTTGCATGAAACTCAGCATCTTCCAGAAGCTAAAAACTGTACACCCTGAACCCCTAGTGGAATGCATTGTGCAACCAAATGCTCCTAATGTCAACCATTCAATATAAGGAGCTTATATTTCAGATACATTTTATTGGTTTGACACTCCAAATACATAAAAGTTTAAAATATGCCATTGATACATTCTCGAATTATACTAATATTAATACAGTAGACTCAAGGGATCGCTGTACTAAATGTGATTTTTGTACAAAGCTCTTTGCTGGAGTACCTACAATATTGTGTGTTGTTAAAAGAATTTCACTGTTTATTTTATTCTCTGCAGTTTTAAAAACAATTCACAGATGTCAAAGACTATAGTATCTTATCCTATTTATGATTCCTTAGCACCACGTAGTCTGTGTTAACCATGCACAAATACATAATACTTTCTTAGCACTCGATACTTTCGTATACCTATTTTCAGATACTGTATTATAATTGCCATAAATAATTTAGCTGGAATAGAAAATATGTTTTACACATCTAAATTAATGAAAAATAAAACTTTGGTAATATTTATAAAGAGCTTTAAATAAAGCGGGAAAGATAAACTGGATCACCAAATGTACTTTTACATAATATTTATGTGCATGAGGAAGATTGTCACATCTGTATGGACAGCTCTATGGAAGAAGATAATTGACTGCAATTTGCAATCACTGCCCCTGTAGTACCCATACATAGAAAATTGTTGCTTATACTGCCACCTGAGGACCTGGCAGTGAATAAGGTAAAGTTACTTCACACTCAGAATATTCTTATTTAACTGCATAATGAAGAATTTATACATGTCAGACAATGTATTGGTACTTAAGTGGCTATCAAAGAAAATTACAGCCAAGACATCATTATTGATCTACAGTAATGCACTGGGATTTGTGTGAGGTGCCCTATTAATCACAAATTCTGTCACAAAAACAACTTGTAGGGTTAGACTGCTCTATACACCAAGGGCTCGAGTTAGGGGTGTGAGGTGAAGACGCAACACTTGGGCATAGGTTAATGGGCGGTACACCTGCTCGGCAACTTCTTGAGCTCGTTGGTGCCAACACACATCTGTTAAGAAATTAATTTATAGTAAATAGAATTTTAAATAGATTAAAGTCTGCAGCTGTATTTCCTTTTCCCCATCAGATAGAATGGTAACCCACCAAAGACACACTATTCAACAATACCCGAGTATATATTTTCAACCTTATCAATAGGTCATATGATACACCCATACACCAATACCATACAGTTTTTCTGCTTTGCACTGAGCCCTTCAGTATAATGCAACTCATTCCAAAACACACTGTCATTTTCAATGAATAAATCTTAAATTTTCCTATGAATTTCTATATTTATCCTACTTCAGATGTTAGCACTTGTAAGGGATAATGTGACAAGTCTTTCAAGAGCTTCTCAGTAACAATTCTTGTACTGTGCATATTGTGACAAAAATATAACAATAATGCATTTAAAATGTAAAAAAAATCTTTTATGAAATTAAAGCTCTGTATTTATATAGTAAAAGAAGAAAATATTAAAGAAGTAAATATATAAATCCGATAAAATAACACAGTACTTGAATACGAGAGGTTGAGAGTAGATTAAGTTTAAAAAGGATAATGGCGAGGGCAACAGAAGCTCTGGTTAAGAAGAATAAGATAAAGAGAGAGGCAGGTCAAGGGCTGCACAAAGAGGTGGGTAATATGGACCCTTATGTACATATGTCAGGTAATGGTTTGCCATAAACATGAAAACTCTAGAGTAAAAAAACCAGCGATGAATGTAATGAAATGCCATTTTCTGGGTGAGCCACAGAGGCTCCCTGGAGCTATTGGGCTAATATGCAATAAAGTAGACCAGAGCATGTTCAGCCTAAAGAGGACCACAAGCCAGAACCTGGCCCCCTTCAAAGAGACACAGAGAGCAATGGCCCCTGGAAAACCCCCTTGTGGTTGGGGGTTTTCCTTATCCGCCATCGACCGGGGTTAGGCACCCAAAAAGGTAGGCATAACAAAACAGACCCCACATGGTAGGAAAATTACAACTGAAAACCAAACACAGAGGCAGAACTCCCTCAATTCCCAAGGAAACAAGCAAAATGTCTCACCTTCCCGCCGCGCAGCCCTCCCCTCTCCGGTGAGGGGAGAGGGGGGCCCCAGACCACCTCGTGCCGGCTACCCAGCAACTCAAGTTCAAGGGTTAAGAATTAAAACAACACGAAAACTGCCGATCAGAGAGGGAGGGTGCCAGCAAGCCTCCGGGGTTAACCCAGAAACCAGTGTTGAATGTAATGAAACGCCATTTTCTGGGTGAGACCCGGAGGCTCCACGGACCTTACTAGGCTGATATGCTAATGTCAGACCTTGGCATCAGTCATGTGTATGGAGTTCAATGGGCCTACTGGGGACCACGAGCCAGAACCTGGCTCCCTCAAAAGAAGCAAGGGGAGCAATGGCCTATAGAACGCCCCCCCCCCCCCTCCGGGTGGTTGGAAGCATTCTATGTCTGCCATCGACTGGGTCAGGCATCCAGAAAGGTAAGCATTCCAAAACAAACCCCTATTCTGGTGAAAATATAGCTACCAAAAGCCGAACAAGTGGATAGAACTCCCCTAAACAAAACGAGCAAATGATCATGACGTCACACATTGCCGCGCCGCTGTCTGTGTAGCTCCTCGGTCTCCCCGGTGGGAGCCGGTCGGCCGAGCAGACAGCACACTGGACTTGTGATCTTGTGGTTCCGGGTTCGATCCCAGGCGCCGGCGAGAAACAATGGGCAGAGTTTCTTTCACCCTATGCCCCTGTTACCTAGCAGTAAAATAGGTACCTGGGTGTTAGTCAGCTGTCACGGACTGCTTCCTGGGGGTGGAGCCTGGTCGAGGACCAGGCCGCGGGGACACTAAAAAGCCCCGAAATCATCTCACGATAACCCCCCTCCCTGGGAGGGGGAAGGGGGAGCCCCAGACTCCACACGCCAGCTATCCACCCTTTAGGCTGGATGTTAAAACAAGAGAAAAACGCCGACCAGATGGAGGGAAAGATGCCGGGAGCCTCCGGGTCTCACCCAGAAAATGGCATTTCATTACATTCAACGCTGGTTTTCTGGGGGGAGCCCTTTCAGCTCCCCGGAGCTATCTACCCTCAGCGAAAAAAACATAGGGACTTACCCAGGAGGCGGTACTGCTGACTCCTCAACTCGAAGTCGAGACAACTGGCTGTAACCGCCGACCCAAAGCGACACAGGCCTGACTAGGCCCAGGGACATTCACAAGGTAACGAGCAGCCAGGACCCTGTTAGACCGCCAAAAACCCTGCGCCCGAATGTCAACCCAGGACATGTTGCCACAGAAGGCAGCAAGAGCAGCGAACTTACGAATGTCATGGGAACAGGGATAGACCACAGGCTGGCTAGCCTTAATAACTGCGGACGACCTGGGAGACCCTCACCCGTGAACAGGGAAGAAGGGAAACTGGATCAACCCAAAGCGCGTCCCCGGACACAGAATCCGTAGCACGCAAATAACGGCGAAGAGCTGCAATCGGACACAAAACATGATGCACCCCCGGCCTAACCAACCAAGCATCCACAATCCAGGGACCCCTTCGGAAAGCAGCAGTCTTATTCTTTGCCAGAAAAGAAGGAGACGGCTGCAAACGAACAAAACTATCATGAAGATCGAAAGAGCAGAAACCCCTGCGCTGGAGGAGAGCATGAAGCTCACCAACCCAACCCCCAGAGGCCAATGCCAACAGAAAAAGAGCCTTGGAGAAACAATCCTGAACCGAAGGGGCCACAACAAACCGAGAAGAAGAAAGATAAGAGAGCACTCTTTCCAAGGACCAGAACGGCTCAGGCGGCACATGAGCAGGTTGGAGGTGAAACAACGCCTGAGATGGGTTGCAAAACGGTGCAGAAGTAACATCAATACCGAAAGCAAGCTGAAGCGGCTCCGCCAGCGCCACATGATACGAGGCGACAGTGTTAGGCATAAGGTGACGGTCCTGGAACAACCAAGAGAGAAAGGACAACACCACCCTAACACAAAGCGAAGTACAACGACGAAGACGTAGGAAGAAATGGAAGGACCGCCAGGAAACTTCGTACTGCTGCCGAGATGAAACCCACAGGTGGGACACTAACAAGGAAGCCACCTGATCACCATAGAGATGATGATAAGCTTGAGCCAAAAATACCATACGCGAAGACTCGAGGAGAAGATCGAATTAGCCACGTGACGTTCCGGTCCGATCTGCTGGAAAAGGCGGAGTGGCGGGAAAACCTTCGGTTTCGGACACCGAGCAAGCAGCACCTGAAACCATGGCTGGGCCGGCCACCACGGGGCCAAGAGGACAACTCTCCCCTGGTAAGTCTCCAAGCAAGTCAGGACCTGGAGCAACAGCTGAACTGGGGAAAAGAGGTACAGGAACCCCCACCTCGACCAGTCCTGCCGAAAGGCATTGACCCCGATGGCCTCGCAGTTGGTGAAGGGCGCCACATACAGGGGAAGGCGCCGCGACCACACCGACGTGATAAGGTCCACCTCGGGGCGACCGAACGTCCGGCAAAGCCAACTGAAGGAGTCAGCGTCAACCGTCCATTCCGTGGAGAGGGAAACGAAACGGGACAGGCCGTCGGCCAAGACGTTGCACACTCCCTGCACGTGAACGGCCAGGAGAGCCAAACCCCGAGAATTCAGCAGACGAGTCACCCGAAGGGACCAGCCTCAAAAAGCCCAGGATTGCATCGAACCCCTCGGTTCAGGCAATGAACCACCAAGGAGCAGTCCGAATGAAGACGGATCGTCGACCCGTGGGCGACCCAAATCCTCTGAAGCGCAAACCACACCGCTGCGAACTCCCGCACCATGCTGTGGGCTTGACGGAAGGACGGACCCCACCGCCCCTGGCCGGCCTGGTGAGCACACGTCACAAAGCCCCAACTGAGAGATGAGGCGTCCGTGAACACATCGAGCGAGGGCTCGGGCAGGCACCACGGCACCAAACCCTGAAAAACCCGAGGAGGAAGCCAGCGATGCAGCAGCCGACACAAGGGCCCCGGGGGTCGAACCCAGTGATCGCAAGAGAGGCGGAAAGGGCGTCCCCGAAGGAACCAGAACAGCCGACGAAGCCAAACCCGACCTGGCAGGTAGACCAACATCGCGAAGTTCTGGCTCCCACACAAACCCTTGAGCAACCGCCGGGTGACCTGGGAGCCCCTCAGAAACAGGCACAAGCGCGACTGCAGCAGCAGAAGAGAATCCAGAGGAAGAGACAAGGAAGCGGTCTGAGAGTCCCACACAAGACCCAGCCAGGACCAAACCTGGGAGGGCACCAGATGGGAGTTCCTCCAGTTCACCAAAAACCCGAACCCGGCGAGCTGGGAAAGAACCAAATCCCTGGCTAGCAGACAACTGGACCGGCTGGGATTCCAAACCAGCCAGTCGTCGAGGTAGGCCAACACTTGAACACCTAGAAGACGCAGACGGGCCCCGACAACCCGCGTAAGGCACGTGAACAAGCAAGGTGCCAGCTTCAACACGAACGGGAGACAACGAAAGCGGTAACCTCGACACCCCACAACAAAACCGAGCCAGTCCTTGAACCCCAGATGAATCGAGACATGCCAGTAAGCGTCCCGGAGGTCCAGGGACACCATCCAAGAACCCAGCTCCAATAGGAGCCGAACCTGAGACAGCGTAGTCATCCGAAAAGAGGGGCAATGAACCCAGGGGTTCAGATGGGACAAGTCCAGAATGAACCTCAGGTCCCCACAGTCCTGTTTTGGCACTGGAAACAAACGGGAAATCCATCTGAAGGATGACGTCGTTTTGACGACGCCCAAACGAACCCACTCTAAGACGACTCGACGGAGCGCAGGAGAAGAAGCCTGCAATGCCAGCCCTGAAGCCCCCGAAGGAAGAGGGGCCACCCAACGCCAATGCAGGCTGAAGGAAACGATCTGAAATGCAACTAAATCGTGGGACCAGGCGTGAGCAAACAGCGTAAGCCTCCCCCCTCATCGACCCGTCAATGGGGCGAACAGCGAAAGGGCCGGCGCCCCTTACGAGACCCAGAACCCCCCGCACAGGGGGAACAGCGAAAGGGCCGGCGCCCCTTACGAGACCCAGAACCCCTGCACAGGGCAAACAGCGAAAGGGCCGGCGCCCCTTACAAGACCCAGAACCCCCGCACAGGGCAAACACCGCACCGACCAGCCGAAGGCGGGTCTGAAGGCAAAGCCAAGCCCAAACCTGGCGTCAGTGGCCTACCACGATGAGAGGAACCCTGAGCCCTGGCATGACCTCTCCAAGGTAGAGCCCCTCCCCCTTTCCCCGGACCCCCAGAGAACCAACAAGTCCAATATCAGACGGCAACTGGCCGAAGCAGCCTGAATATACTGCGCTACGGCCACAGGAGCAAAAAGCAGAGGACAAAAGGGCGAAGACATCCTAAGAGCCAGGGGCCAGGCCGATTCCAGAGAAGGCAAGCACCGCCTATTGACACGCAAGCCAGGAAGCATAAAACTGGGCAACTGCATCCCGCAAGATCGGCGCAAACAGCTTCAACAAGGCAGCCAACGCGCGAGCAGCCGAGCCCAAGGCACCGGACCCTGGAGCGGCCCCAAGCGCCCCTACATCCTCCCCAAGCCAGTCCAAAGATAGCTCCAGGAGGGAAAAGAATCGCAAGGCCGAAGCCAAGAGGCCCCTGGCGTGCAAATTTTCGACCACCTGCGCAGCCGAAAGAGAGGGAACCTGCACATGGAGCTGCAGAACGCCAACATCCCGGGGAAGGGCAGGAGCAAACAAGCACTTATTGAGGTGCTCAAGGTCGCCCCCCCAGGAACATGCACTGATGCGGGAATGACAGAAAGAATGCCAGGCCTCCAAGGCAAAAATAGGACAGTCCGCTAGCCAGGATGACTCCGGAACCTCGTAACGGACCCAGAAAGAGAACGAAGTCCCAAACCTGAAAGACGACAGATCCATCACCGAGGCGTAATTTGGGTCACGCAGGAGGTAAGCCGCTAGGGCCGCCCGCATCGGTTGGATGCGGGAAATTATTAGCATATCAGCCTAGCAAGCTCTGGGGAGCCGAAGGGACTCCCCCCAGAAAATAGCATTTCATTATTACATTCGATGCTGGTTTTCTGTGGGAAGCCCCTCCAGCTCCCTGAAGCTACATAACTAAAGATAAGGAAAAGAGGGACATGCCCGGGAGGCTGCCGCCACACACACTCCTCAACTCGAAGACAAGACAACTGGCTGCAACCTGTGACCCTAAGCCACACACGAACGTCCAGGACCAGGAATGTTGACCAAAGAACGGGCAGCTAGGACCCTGTTCGACCTCAAAAATCCCCGTGCCCGAACATCAGCCCAAGACATGTTGCCGAAGATGGCAGCCAATGCAGTAAACTTTTGAATGTCATGGGCCTGAGGATAGACCACAGGCTGGCTAGACTTAATAATCCTGCAGATGACCTGGGAGACCCGAGCCCTGGAACAGGGAACGAGGGAAACCGGATCAACCCAAAGCGTATCCCCAGCCACAGAACCCGAGGTGCGCAGGTAACGGTGAAGAGCCGCCACCGGACACAACACATGATGCACCCCGCCTGACGAACCAAGTATCAATGACCCAAGGACCCCTCCAGAAAGCAGACGTGTCTTTCTTCATCAGAAAAGAAGGAGAAGGCTGCAAATGAACAAACCAATTACCAGGACCGAAAGAGCAGAAACCCCTGTGCTGGAGGAGAGCATGAAGCTCACCAACCCGACCCCCACAGAAAGAGAGCCCTGGAAAAACAATCTTGAACCAAAGAGGCCACCACGAACCAAGGAGAAGAGAGATAGGAGAGCACTCTGTCCAAGGATCAGGACAGCTTGGGTGGCATTTGAGCAAGCCGGAGGTGAAACAAAGCACAAGAAAGCTTACAGAACAGGGCAGAAATGACATCCACCCCGAAGGCAAGCTGGAGATGGCTCCAACAGCGCTGCATGATACGAGGCAGCAGTGTTCGGCATCAAATGACGTTCCTGAAAAAGCCAAGAAAGAAAGGACAAGACAACCCGATCAGAAATAGAAGACAACCTAAGAAGAGAGAGAAAATGGCAGACGAACGCCAGGAAACTTCAGAAACTTTGCCGAGACAAAGTTCTCAGATGGGACACCATCAACGAGGCCACCTGATCACTATACAGATGGTGATACACCAGCATCAAAAAGGTCACACGCGAAGAGCGGAGAAGACCGAACCAGCCTCGTACCAGTTTGATCTGCTGGAAGAGGCTCGAGCCGCGGAAAATGCCACGGTGGAAAAAACAAGCAGCGCCTGAAACCAAGGGCCCAAGAGGACTACTTTCCCATAGTAAAACTCCAACTGAGCCAGAACCCAAAGCAACATCTGGACCAGGGGAAAGAAGTACGGGTAACCCCACCGACCAGACCAGGAATCAATTCTGCCCTTCGGTTATATTCATTTACCTCTTTGGTTATAACCGAAGGGGTAAATGAAATTTAAAAAGCCATCTCCTTTTACATGATTTCCTTGGGCAAGTGCTACGAAGGGTGATATAAAATAACTTTTCTTAAATCTGCAAAACGTTAAACATACACTATCGCCTTCTAAGAAAGCAATATACCATTACATCAAAATGATGGATAAATGAAATTTTTGCTCTATGGCAAGATACTAGAACCAAGTTGATTAATTTGTGCCTCACACAAAGGAAGGTAAGAGAACTCTTCTTCTTAAATATATAATGTGACTAGCCTGAAGAATGACACAGCCAATCCTGCTCCACAAGAGATTAAATTTTATTTTTTTTAACTCCAACAGCAATTGAACATTCCAATACAATTATTTTTGTTTCATGTTCAACTATCTTTCATTTTTAGATTTTGATACTGTAATATTAATACAATAATTAGACAAAACAAAAACTGTACAGTATAAACAATGAAGAACTAGTAAATCTTTGGTATTTTGTGTAAAGTACTGTAGTCATTAAATTCTAAGTCATTCTGAGATTTCTAGTTTGTATTGGTTCAAGCAAAATAATAAAATCTTAAGCATAAATACAAACTGAAATTGCTCTTACTGTACCTTCTTTCCTAACAACGAGGTGACGTATGTCAGGAAACTCTGGACTTGTGGGGGAAAACATTGGAGATCTGAGGAGACCAACAGGTTCAACGAGTGGTCCTTCCCAGTCTTGGTAATGTTCTTCATAGTCCATGTCAATCTCTTCCTCTTCCTCTTCTTCATCACAAGGATCTTCGAATATCTTCTTGGTAGCAATTAATGAAATTTTACATGGAATTTTAAGTGTTTGTTTCAGGGAACTCCTCACTGATGCCTTGGCTTTGAAAGTTGGCTTGCTTTTCTTTTTTTTCATTGAACTGCAGTTATTTTTACAATTGGGAGTTTTGACTGATGTTAACTGGGTCAAAGGGACAGATTCATCTTTAAATGGAACAGGTGAGGAGTATAGGTGACGAATATCAATGTATGTGTCGTCTAATTCCTCTTGATTATCTTGGGGATTTTTGACAGCCGTGCCTGTTCCATTTAGAATCTGCAATGTAAAACGATTATGTAGAGCGTAAGACCCTAAACCCTAATTCGAATCCTTCATTAAAAATATAAATATAAATATATATATATATTATATACATATATATATATATATATATATATATATATATTATATATATATTATATATATATATATATGTCGTACCTAGTAGCCAGAACACAATTCTCAGCCTACTATGCAAGGCCCGATTTGCCTAATAAGCCAAGTTTTCATGAATTAATATATTTTCTCAATTTTTTTTCTTTTGAAATGATAAAGCTACCCATTTCATTACGTATGAGGTCAATTTTTTTTTATTGGAGTTAAAATTAACGTAGATATATGACCGAACCTAACCAACCCTACCTAACCTAACCTAACCTATCTTAATAGGTTAGGTTAGGTTAGGTGGCCGAAAAAGTTAGGTAGGTTAGGTTAGGTAGGTAAGGTAGCCGAAAAATAATTAATTCATGAAAACTTGGCTTATTAGGCAAATCGGGCCTTGCATAGTAGGCTGAGAAATGCGTTCTGGCTACTAGGTACGACATATATATATATATATATATATATATATATATATTATATATATATTATATATATATTATATATATATATATATATATATATATATATATATATATATATATATATATATATATATATATATATATATATATTATATATATATATATATATATATATATATATATATATATATATATATATATATATATATATATATATATATATATTATATATATATTATATATATATAATATATATATATATATATATATATTATATATATATTATATATATATTATATATATATATATATATATATATATATATATATATATATATATATATATATATATATATATATATATATATATATATATATATATATATATATATATATATATATATATGTCGTACCTAGTAGCCAGAACGCACTTCTCAGCCTACTATGCAAAGCCCGATTTGCCTAATAAGCCAAGTTTTCATGAATTAATTGTTTTTCGACTACCTAACCTACCTAACCTAACCTAACCTAACTTTTTCGGCTACCTAACCTAACCTAACCTATGAAGATAGGTTAGGTTAGGTTAGGTAGGGTTGGTTAGGTTCGGTCATATATCTACGTTAATTTTAACTCCAATAAAAAAAAATTGACCTCATACATAATGAAATGGGTAGCTTTATCATTTCATAAGAAAAAAATTAGAGAAAATATATTATTTCAGGAAAACTTGGCTTATTAGGCAAATCTGGCCTTGCATAGTAGGCCGAGAAGTGCGTTCTGGCTACTAGGTACGACATATATATATATATATATTATATATATATATATGTCGTACCTAGTAGCCAGAACGCACTTCTCAGCCTACTATGCAAGGCCCGATTTGCCTAATAAGCCAAGTTTTCCTGAATTAATATATTTTCTCTAATTTTTTTCTTATGAAATGATAAAGCTACCCATTTCATTATGTATAAGGTCAGTTTTTTTTTATTGGAGTTAAAATTAACGTAGATATATGACCGAACCTAACCAACCCTACCTAACCTAACCTAACCTATCTTTATAGGTTAGGTTAGGTTAGGTAGCCGAAAAAGTTAGGTTATGTTAGGTTAGGTAGGTTAGGTAGTCGAAAAAAACATTATTTCATGAAAACTTGGCTTCTTAGGCAAATCAGGCCTTGCATAGTAGGCTGAGAAGTGCGTTCTGGCTACTAGGTACGACATATATATATATATATATATATATATATACATAGTATATTATATATATATATATATATATTATAGTTTGTGAGAGTACCATCTCTGGTACCAATGAGGGGACCCATAGCCTCGGAGAAGAAAATAAAAAGTATTCAGAGAAGACCTTGTGGTTTCTCACTGAACATTAATATTATTTTCTCCTACCACCCCCATTCTTTCATACATACACATATATATTTGTTTTATTTGAACTTTGTTACAAAAGGGAGTTACATATAGGGTACAAATATGGTTATCTTAAGTTGTCGAGTTCCTCCAGCTCCTCAGATGGCGGGCAGGAACCCTGAATGCAGTGTGCATTTCCCCCTTTGTATCGCCACACTGAGGCGCTGAAAAAGAAAGCTGGCAGCTCTAGGGGTCCCTTGGTGTTTCAATGAGCTTAGAACCCAGTTCCTTCAAAAAACTGGTAGCACTTTTACCCCAGGCGCCGAGTGTCTCAGAAGCAATGGGGACACAATTGTAGGAGTGATCCAGTTCTCTGTACTTACGGGATTTGGCTGCTTCCCTGTGGGTGGCAGTGTCACCTGGTTGTGCAACACCGAGGTCAATGTAGGTGTTAGCCAGGGTTGATACGCACGTGTAGTCCCATACCAACTGCTTGCCGTTCTTCCAGGGGTTCACTGTGATACCATTCGGGCGACCAATAAGAGCATCAGAGTTACGGGGCATTAGGTAACGGGGCTCTCTTTCTTTCTCTCTGCTTTGGCAGAGTAGGCCATGGTGGCCGTACCTGTCAGCCACCACCTCGCCACAAATGCACCTATATCTGGTGTGGATTGGGGCAGCAAGGCGAGGGCCACAGCAATTCGAAGGACGTGTGGTGTGAGACGCATGCCAGTTGCCGACATTGGGGTTGCTAACAGGAAATTCCCTGCATGTGGGGCTGCTATTGCTGTGAGGCGAGCAATGTCGTGTTGTGTTGTTACAGCACCCAGGTACTCTGCAGCAACTTGGTCTATAACGAGGCCATCCCAGCTGGATTGGTTGTGGGTTTTCGGGGATGGTGGCTGAGGTGATTGGCCTGCACGAGAGGCCCACTCGGTGGCACAGCGTGTAAAATTGGGATCATGTACACCTGCCAGCTGATGTAAGTAGGCAGGTAGAATTTACTTCACAAGGTCGTTGGATGCCGATGAGGAGGACAGGAAGGCTGGAACAGCGATTTGCGTTGCAATTCAAACTCCGAGGCCCCCCAAGTCTTACGGGAATAGAGGCTTGTTTCCACAGTAGGTCATCAAGAGAGAGGTTAAGGGCTTTTTCTAGCATTGATTTCAGTAACCGGTCATACTCACCTAGTTTCTGGCTACTGTAAGATAGTGAACACCTCAGAAAGTAGGTTAACCTGGGGAGGGACAGACATCTGGTGATGAGGTAGAGTGTATCATGAGCATCAATATCCTCAAACCTCCCATCCATCTTCTTAAGGTCGGCGATTTTCTTATCAAGGACCTCATCGATGGCTTTCAACCCCAGGAGGGCTCCTAGGAGTGTGCTGTATTCAGGTTTAGTTTTATGGATATTTGGCAGAAGACCCTCTATTCTCTCTACGATGCCCTAGTTGGAACATATTATTTCACATTTAGAAGGGTTCAGGGTGAGGCCTAAAACTGCACCTTGCTCCTGGATTTTTCTGATGTCCTCCAGAAGGGAGTCTTGGGAACTAGCTAGGGTACCATCATCCAAAAACCAGATGTTAAGCTCGCTGGACAGGACCTCTGTGACTTGTTTGATGACTAAGTAGAAAAGGAGAGGAGCAAGGGGGTCACCCAACAGGGTGACCCCCAACTCGACTCGCCTTGACTCGCCTTCTCGCGAGTCAATTTCATGTTCGCCAAAAAGTAGCTTAAGATCCATACTGTAGCATGAATGTACAAAAGGAAAAAGGGAAGGGAAATGACTATGAACTGCACGGAGTACAGCATCCCTCCGCACCAAATTGAAGGCATTTTTTAAATCTAGCTTGATCAGGGCCTTTTCGTCTGTGATGTTGGCGATGAAGGCTCAAGCTGCATGGGCTGCCGCCTCGCACCCATGTGGAATGCCGAACCCAAGCTGTTTTGGCTTCAGCATGTTTGGCCGCTGCATCACTAACTGTTCTTGCAGCTGCCTTTGCGACGAGATGCCGGAGAGAATTGCCCACAGCTATTGGCCTGATCCCTCCATCCTTTTTCTTTAGAGCACAGAGAGATGCTCCAAAAAAGATAGGTCTTATGGCCACTGGTATGTTGCCAGCTAGACATGTGTTGGTGAATCTGGTTAGTTCCACCAAGAGGTTCTTTGCAATGTCACCCAGTGCAGGGTTGAGCATTTGCTTGATGTGGTTGGGTTTTAGTCCTGGGAACCCACCTGCTGATCCTGTTGGGAAGGACAAGGCTGCTTTATGGACCACAGATTTGGCCACCCAGAGAGGTTCTGCTCCAGTAGCCCCCACTTGTATAATGTCGTCCTCACGCGGAGCCCTGGGTGGGTGTTTCTTCCTTAGGGCTTGAGCTGTTGCGGCATCTCTGTCGGCAATTGAGTCCTCACTGGTGATGACTCTTATTGCGCCAATAGTGTTTCCTGCTTCTATTTTCTTGGTGACTGATGTTCTGATTTTTGATGTCTCGGATATGCCACTGTTACTCTTCCTGCCATGGATGTTTCTCGCTCGAGTGGGAAGGCGCACCTGGTTGTTCTCCCTGGGAAAATCATTTATAGCTTTGATGACTGAGGCAGCTAAGGTTTTGTCTCTCCTTGCAGGGGTGGCTAGACATATGTTGCCAAACAGTAGGAGGTTGTGTCACGCTTGGGTCGTTCCAGGAGAGTCATTGACCTTTCTCAGGAGGACAGATAATTTGGCTGCTGCAGAAGAGGCAGAGCTGGGGGAAATCCCCCTATGTGCGGACACCGAGCAAGCAGCGACCAAAACCAAAACTGGCAAGGAACCAGAAGGAACGTCTGCCAGAGAACCAAGCATCTAAACTCGGCGAGCCAGGAAAGAACCAACCCAGGCGATCAGACACCTCCCCGTCCGGGAGGAACCCTCCCCCCGGACCCCAAAAGGACCAACAAGGCCAATAACGGATGACAACGAGAAGCTGCCGCTTGCCGAAAGAGCCGAACCGGAGACTGCAAACAGCAAGGAAAACAAAAGAGCCAGGGCCCAGGCAGAGGCCAACGAGGAAGCGAGCACCACGAGCTGACACGCGAGATGTGAGGCGGAAAACAGCTACACCGCAACCAGCAGGAGGAGTCCAACCAGCTCCAGCAGGGCAGAACGACACACGCGAAGTCTCAGAAACCTCTAAACCCTGCCCCAACCCCGAAGCCCTCAGATGCTTAGGAGCCGGAAGCATGGGGGGGTAGGGACCGAATGAACCACAGCAGGGGAAGAACGAGGAGGCATGGACGGAACCAAGGCCAAAGCAACCAACACCCCCAAGTCTGGGTCCCTATAAACAGAACGGGGCAGCCTCAGGGCATCCGGGGAAGCAACCAAACGAGTGCACTGCAACAACCTAAACCCATCTTGCAATGCGCGAGCCGCCTGCACCCGAATAATATCAGATTGGGTGAACTGAGTCACAAACAAGCAACAAAGCTCGCAGTACTCCGGGTCAAATGTGTCACCGACCCAACAGGCAGCATGACGGAGGCAAAAACAATGAGCGTTGCCCTGAGACAAGGGGACAGAGCAACCCGCAAACTTGCAAAAAGCGAGAGGGGGAATCAGGCTGACATTGTCACCAGACCGGATACTCTCACCTGTAGAACATAGACACTATCGTGGCACGACACAGCTGAGCCATGTAATATTCCGGGAGCAACGCTAGTGGATTATGCCTAGAGTTGTGTGAACAGTAAGAGAAGATGAGGTGGAGTGTAAGGTGGAGGCGGCGCCACTCAGAGTCACCCCACACCCGTAAGCAGAAAAAAGAACTAGGCGTTTTCCCCCATATATAAAATCCAGAACTCCCCCAGTATCTAGGGAGCTATGATTAGAGAGAAGATGAACGAGAGCAGCGTATAACCCTCGATAAAGGACGCGGAACACCAACACACGTTTACACCGCCCATAAACAAAACAATCACCCTCGGCGTATGCGCCTGAGGACCAAGCTGCACAACCTGTCTTTTGGGGAGGGTGCCTACAAGGTGTATCAAACGATTATTAGTAATGTCGAGACAGAGTACGGAGAGAAGATGTAATGAAAAAATAATGAGATATAATATTGAAAAAAATATGTAGTACGGAAGAGGACCAACGAGTCCTATAAAGGACTGGAGGCAAGACTCACCGGCAGACGACACACACATCCCAATAATATTTGAAGTATCGAAGATCTTCCCGAACTTTCGAGATCCTTGAGAAGCAAGCACAATAGCATTGAGGCACACATGGCCCAGTGGCATCCGTGACCAAAGGACATGTAGGACCCCGATACTATGAGAAATAATTGCGACATGACGTAGAAGAATACATGCTCTAGATAAGAATGGAGAGAAAGCGGGTAAATTACCTACAGGAAGGCCAGAACTGATGGACCCGAAGGGACACAGAACCGAACCTGGGAAGGGGCCGATGCCCAAACGCGTACTCAGAGGGGGGAAAGGAAAACCCCACTCCTTGTAACCGAAAATCCTGGCAGGGTCCAACAGGGCCCAAGCCCTCCCCCCTCCCCCCCCCCCCCCCCGTCAGCTCCTCCCCAACCCCGGGAACCTCTACATCAGGCCCCGGAGGCAAGTCGTCCTCCAAAGCTCCGGCCATACAAGAAAAAGCTGGGGTGGCCGAAATAGCATGAAGAGAGGGGGGCCCCACTGGTCAGACCCCGGTGCTACGGCTGGAGGAACAGACTCGAATGCCTCCATCGCCACCCCGGAAGGGGCAACCCCTGAAACGAGTCTCAAAAAACCTCTAAATCCTGCCCCGACCCCGAAGCCTTCAGATGCTTAGGAGCCGGAAGCAGCGAGGGGTTGGAACCGAATGAACCACAACAGGGGAAGAATGAGGGGGCGCGGACTGAACCAAGGCCGACACGACCAACAGCCTCAAGTCCGGGTTCATATAAGCAAACCGGGGCAGCCTCGAGGCATCTGGGGAAGCAACCAACCTAGCACTTTGCAGCAACCTAAACCGAACCTGCTACCGAATAATGTCATCAATAGATTGGGTGAATCGAGTCACACACAAGCAACAATGCTCGCAGGACTCAGGATCGAAGGTGTCACCGACCCAACAGGCAGCTTGACGGAGGCAAAACCAATTAGCGTCGCCCTGAGACAAGGGGACAGAGCAACCCTCAAACTTGCACACAGCGAGAGGGGACACAGGGGTCGCATCCATAGGATCTGAGTGTCCCTGCGGGGTTTCCCAGGGCCCCTAGACTGTTTCTGCTAAGGGTAAGCCCAGGCAGGGGTACTGCTAACCGGCGCCCAATGCTACCAAACAAACTGCTAATGCTGAACCCCCTTGGGACGTGTCCACTAACAAGGGCGAAGCAGGGGGTACCACCAAAAAGAAAAGCAAACCCTAGTATAACAGAAGGAAGGGACACCAAGGCAGACCCCTGCACCGGGCAAAAAGAAAAAGAAAAACCTCGCAAGAGGACAGGAGGGGGCAGAGCCGCCCGCTGTTATAGGTGAAAACTAGCTGCGCAGCACTCCGTGCCCATACTAGTGCAAAAGTACCAATTACCCCAAGGTAGACAAGGGTGGAAATCCCACAGAACACTTGAGGGCAGTCAATCGCCGAACAGCAAAAGTCCAACAGAGGTAGACCCAAGGTGACTTGTGGAAGGTAACCCCAAGCCCCAAGGGCAGTACTTACAGGGCACTCAGGGAAGGTGACCCTAAGCACATGCAGATCGAGTACCTGTGAATATTACTCCCAGCTCGCATGTCACCGTAAGAGCAGTACTGAACCAGAGAACAGCACAACACAAGAGTCTGGAGCTGGAGCCACACGACCATGCCGTATCACATCAGCCGTAGAACTGGGGTGTGGATCGCCGGCGCAGGGGTCTGGGGCTCCCCCTTCCCCTTTCCAGGGAGGGGGGGAGCTGCGCAGACATGTGGCGCGGCTCGTGTGACGTCATGCTCGTTTGCTTGTTTTCAATTGGGGAGTTCTGTCCACTTGGTTTGTCTATTTTTGTTGTTTTTAACCAGAATAGGGGTTTGTTTTGGGGCACTTACCTTTCTAGGTGCCTGTCCCGGTCGATGGCAGATATAGAATGCTCCAAATCATATGTGCATTTCTGTAGGCCATTGATCCTTGTGCCTCTCTGAGGGGGGCCAGGTTCTGGCACGTGGTCCCCGGTAGGTCTAGAACCCCACCCACATCGACTGATGCCAAATTTTAAAGAGATACATATCAGCCTGGATAACTCCAGGGAGTCGTAGGGGCTCCCCCCAGAAAAGAATATATAAGCATGTGTAAGACAGTGTGCTATTCACAGTGAAAAAATATCAACTTTATACTTTAAAATCCTCATGTTAGGATCTTTTTAAAATAAAAATCAATTACTCTATAGTTAAACATAAATGAGAATGGATACATTAAGATAGAACAATAGCAGTGTATACAGGGTAGTTACATCTCATTTCCTTAAACTCTTTTCTTTTAAATTTTAGATATCTTCTTTTAAATTTTTTTATTTCTTATAAATTTCAGTTATTTGAAATTTCAATGTTACAGCACTCTACTGTCAAATTAAGGTGTTCTAGGACCAACCTTTTCGTAAGCATAAAGTTTCTTGATATCCACAAACATATCATCATCTTGTTGCAATGACTGTGCTACTTTCCGTTTGTTGGGTCTGGAAGGAGGGATGTGTTGGGTGTTGTTGGGAAGGATGTGGAGTGCTTGAGGCGGGTGGTGAGGTTCCTCTCCTAGAAGCTCCAATACTAGTTCTCGTGCACTTGCCAGCTCACTCTCACTCACCTGTAATATTTAATCAACAACCATATTATAGTTTAATAATTTTGCTGTCTTCATAGTTAGATCTTTAAAATTTCAATTGGAAGGCATTTATAAGTACCACCCTGCTTTAACAGAGCATATGGTACATATTTAACACTGGCAATAATACATATGTCGACAGATATGCATATGATTAAGATTCGAAAGGCAAATATGATAAGATTAGTAAATTGTTTAATATTTTTAGCTTGCACTGTTAATTTTATTAGGAAAATGGAAATAATTCAGAATTGACTGGATCTATAATTTGTAGATGATTATCGATATAAAATCTCTGATCAATAAGGATAACTGGAGAAGCAGAATGAGACTAGACATGTTAAAAAGGTGCTCTATAAGCTTTTTTTAAATAGGGTAAACTAAATGTATAATAATCGAGAAGCTTGCATGGATTGGATGATCCATCCATTCTAAAAGGACATCAAGTCATTTTGCTATTTGACAATATTAAGGAAAAACCACATCTCTTACCCTTCCATTGGTTGGATTTTTATGTGAAAGATTGACCAATGATGGCACAAGCAACCTTGATTCTACCAATGCTTACACTACAGGAGGCCTATTGACCCATGTAAGGCAACTCCTATCTACAGTACAGTATGTCCAACCAAACTCTTTTGGAAGTTTGGAAGAAATGGAAGAAAACAATATAACAAAAAATACGAGGCTACATTACCTCCTAATGTCCTGGTGGCCGAGCCCATCCGCCCCAGATCTAAATGCTCCACCAGCGACCCAAGGACGCAACAATCATGCACATTTTTCTCTCCTGCTACACTGAGCTTGTCCACACAAGCTTGTCCACATACATATGTCTAACCTACACTTAAAGCATTTCAATAATCCCAAGTCTATTATGTTACTTGGTAATTTATTCAATAAATCTACAATCTTACTACCAAACCAGTATTATCAAGATTTTTCTCAATCTATACTCATCCAGTATAGGGAGCCGGTCGGCCGAGCGGACAGCACGCTGGACTTGTGATCCTGTGGTCCCGGGGTCGATCCTGGGTGCCGGCGAGAAACAATGGGCAGAGTTTCTTTCACCCTATGCCCCTATTACCTAGCAGTAAAATGGGTACCTGGGTGTTAGTCAGCTGTCACGGGCTGCTTCCTGGGGGGTGGAGGCCTGGTCGAGGACCGGGCCGCGGGGACACTAAAGCCCCGAAATCATCTCAAGATAACCTCAAGAAGAAGATCCAATTTATATCCATTGTTTTATGTTTATTCCTCATTATACCCTTTCAGCAATTTACATACATCAATCATACACTCCCTTACGTTTTGCCTTTACAGAGATTTGTAAATTAAGCATTTTTATTTTCTCTTCATAAGAGCAACTTGTAATTCCCGAGAATAACTTTTTCACCTCTACTCTTTACACACTTGTCAGACTCCTTCATTTGTCAGTACAATGGGGCCTCGATTTACGATGGTAATCCGTTCCCAGAGACGGATCGTAAGTTGAAATATTGTAAGTCGAAGTGATTTTTCCCATAAGAAATAAAGGGAATTGAATTAATCCGTTCCCCACCCTCCAAAATATTAACTTACAAATACATTTTATACTGAATACAATTTTGTTCTCTAACTACAATACAGTACAAATGTCTATCTTACCTTTATGGAGGACTCTTGATGGCGTATGGAAGATGGTGATGGGGGGGGGAGGAGGAGAGGTGTTACTGTTTGGAAGGGAAGTCCCCTTCCATTATAACATCAGGCAGTGATGACTTTTCTGGGATACACTCTCTGGCATGTTTTGCCTGCATACCACTAGGACCAGCTTGTGGCTCACTACTTGCTTGTCTTACTAAGAATCTGTCTAAAGACATTTGTTTTTCCCTACATTTTAACACTTGTCTGTAATAAGACATCACATTGTCATTTAAAAGGTCAATGCAATGGCCTGCTACAGCTTTATCTGGGTGAGTTTTTTCAACAAAACTTTGCAGTTCTTCCCATACTTCACACATTTTCTTAATGAGGAAGGGACATCCTCTACTGCCTCAACTCACAACTATTTTCTTAGGTTGAACCTTACCACTGACTTTCTGGGACGCATGGCGTGATAAATAATAATCAGTTTTATGTTCAAAAAGCAAAAAATCACCACAAAAACGGAATTTCTTATAGGCGTGATTGTCACTAAGCGGGCAGCTCTAGTAAACTGAGGCAGGTTGGCCCGCGTGACCGGGAACCACGCGCTCAGTCGACCCAAACGTATACCAACAAATATCGTTAGTCGACGACACTATCGTAAGTTGAGTTGCATTTTTCGATGAAATTTACATCGTAACTTGAAATTATCGTAAGTCGGGGCAATCGTAAGTCGAGATGCCACTGTATTAAATGGCATCTACCAATCTTTCATCCAATAACCACTGCACTGCACATAGCACCTTAAGGCACTCAATTAGTGGTGCACACGACACCTTTTGGTGCTCGAGGGTATATCATAAGACTCAAAACTTTCAGGCATACAAAGGGCTCAAAAAAATTTGCTTCCTCAGGCCTTCAGTAACCATCCACTATCTTGAAAAAATCCTGAGTTCCTCACTTTCCTTCTAGGGCCTTAGCAAAAAAAGGAAGACCATATCTGGCAACATCACCATCCATTGTGTGGAATTGCAGAGCGGCCATACTAGGAACCACTGAACTTTTTTTTTTTTTTTTTTTGAGATATATACAAGAGTTGTTACATTCTTGTAGAGCCACTAGTACGCGTAGCGTTTCGGGCAGTTCCCTGGAATACGATCCCCTGCCGCGAAGAATCTTTTTTTCATCCAAGTACACATTTTACTGTTGCGTTAAACAGAGGCTACAGTTAAGGAATTGCGCCCAGTAAATCCTCCCCGGCCAGGATACGAACCCATGACATAGCGCTCGCGGAACGCCAGGCGAGTGATTTTAACAACAAGCGAGTGATTATTATGTGTATTTACAGGCAAAATATGTGCTACAGTATAAGATTTAGGTTTCTGTATATGTATTAGCATGAATAAATACATGGTGTGCATATATTTCAACCCATCCTCCTGTTTAGATAGTACTTTTTGTAACTACAGTGGAACCTCTGTTGACGAATGCCCCTCTTTACAAATTTTTCGGTATACGAGCTCAATTTCTTTGTAAAATTTGACTCGGAATTTGAGGTTTGCCTCAGTTCTCGAGTTTGTTGATATATGTATGGGTCGATGAGCTCCTGGTTTTTCTGGGCGCGAGTCACAAGCAGGTCCTAGTGGTATGCCTGCAAAACGTAGGAGAAAGAGTTCCACAGAAGTCATTACTGCCTGATGTTATAACGGAAGGGAACTCCGTTTCCAAATACTAACGCCTCTCTTCATTCCCCCTCCCCTTCCCCCCTCCTTACTGTCTTTCATAAGCCAACTAGAGTCCTCAATCAATAAAGGTAAGATATACTGTAATCCAACATATGAGTAGTGTTCTGTATAAAATGTAATTTTAAGTTAATATTTTTGGGTGTGTGGAATGGATTAATTCAATTTACATTATTTCTTATGGGAAAATTCGTTTCGGTTTACAAATTTTCAGTTAACGAACCATCTCTCGGAATTTGTAAATGAAAGTACCACTGTACAGTATGTGCACCACAGTATAAACATTAACATAAAAGGCAATTAGATAGTAGAATTTGGTACTACAGTATTTATTATACAATCCAAAAAATGAAACTAAAAAAAAAACAGCGTTGAATGTAATGAAACCCCATTTTCTGGGTGAGCCCCGGAGGCTCCCTGGAGCTTATCGGGCTAATGTATGTTATATTAGACCGGGACATTAGCTAAGGAGTTCAGAACTACCAGGGACCAGCGCCAGAACCTGGCCCCTTCAGAGAGGTTTCAGGGAGCAATGGCCCTGGAAAACCCCATTGTGGTTGGAGTTTTCCTTATCTGCCATCGACCGGGGTCAGGCACCCAGAAAGGTAGGCATAACAAAACAATCCCCACATAGTAAAAAACTAAAACAAAAAAACGAACAGAGAGGTAGAAACTCCCTACAATCACAAGCAAACAAGCAAACATCACACTTTACTGCCACGCCAATTGTCCGCGCAGCCCCCCCTCCCCTGAGAGGGGGGAGCCCCGGACCTACCGCGCCGGCTGCCAACCTTCAGTTCGGAAGCTAAGCTTCAACCAACGCAAATAAACCGCCGACCGGTGGGAGGGAGGGTTGCCAGGGAGCCTCCGGGGCTCACCCAGAAAATGGCGTTTCATTACATTCAACGCTGGTTTTCTGTTATCTTGAGGTTATCTTGAGATGATTTCAGGGCTTTTTAGTGTCCCCGTGGTCTGGTCCTCGACCAGGCCTCCACCCCCAGGAAGCAGCCCGTGACAGCTGACTAACACCCAGGTACCTATTTTACTGCTAGGTAACAGGGGCATAGGGTGAAAGAAACTTTGCCCATTGTTTCTCGCCAGCGCCTGGGATCGAACCCAGGACCACAGGATCACAAGTCCAGCGTGCTGTCCGCTCGGCCGACCGGCTCCCTTCTGTGGGGAGCCCCTACGGCTCCCTGGAGCTTCATACCCAAAGAGAAAGAAAAGAAAGGGTTAACCCCGGGAGGCGGCCGCCACAAACTCTGCAACGCGAAGCCGAGACAACAGGTTGCAACCTGCTACCCAAGGCAACAAGAACGCACAGGAGCAGACACGCAAGAAGAATGGGCGGCCAAGAACCTGTGCGACCCTCAAATCCCAGCGCCCGAAATGAGCCCGAGACGTCACCAACACAGCAGCAAAAGCTGCAAACGTCTGAACAGCATGGGCACAAAGACAGATCGCAGGCTGGAAGAATGAAAAACTCTGTGGACGAACTGGGAGACCCGAGCCCTGAAAACAGGGAACGAGGGGAATCGGATCAACCACAGTGCATCCCCAGACATGGTACGCAGGTAACGGCAAAAAGCACAACCGGACAACACAGGACGCATCCCCGGCCAAACCAATCAAGCATCAATAACCCAAGAACCCCTCCGGAAAGCAGCCGTCTCGACCGTCGCCAGGACGGAGAAAGGCTGCACACGTACAAATCTACCACCAGTACCAAAGAGCAGAAACCTGAACCGAAGGGGCTACCACAAACTGAGGAGAACAAAACACGAGAAAGCGTACGAAACGTCATACTGTCGCCAAGATGATGCTCGCAGGTGAGACACCGTCAACAAAGCCACCTGAACACCATAGAGATGGTGATACCCGCGTCAAAATACCAGACGCAAAGAGCCGAGGAGAAGGCCGAACCAGTCACGTACAGGACCGATTCGACCTGCCGAAAGAGGCAGAGCCGCGGGAAAACGCCCCGGGTTCGGACACCCATCAAGCAGCGTCTGAAAATAAGGCTGGGCCGGCCACCAAGGAACCACAAGGACTGCTCTCGTGGGAATGGGCTGCAACTGAGCCAGAACCCGAAGCAACAGCTGGACCGGGAGAAGAGGAACAGGTATCCCCACCTCGACCAGTCCTGCCGAAAAGCATCCACCGTGAATGCCTCACAGGTGGGTAAGGGCGTCGCATAAAATGGGCGACGCCTAGACCACGCCGACTCGAAGACGTCCATGGCCAAGAGTCCATACGTCTGACAGAGCCAACAAAATGAGTCGGTGACGACTGGCCAATCCGCGAGGAATTGGACCGAACAGAGGAATGAACCGAGACAGCTGTTCGCCTGGACACAGGACACACCCCGGACATGAACCTCATGGTTAGCCAAACCCCGAGAATCCAGCAAACGAGCCACTACGGAACCAACCCCAAAGGTCAACACCTAAGAGAAACCCTGTGGTTCCGCAAGAACCGCCAGAGAACAGTTCGAACAGAGCTGAATGGTAGAGCACCGAGTGACCCAAACCCTCCGAAGCACAAACCAGACAGCCACGAACTCCCGAACCGTGCTGTGAGCCCGACAGACGGACAGACTCCACCATCCACGGCCGACCTGGTGAGCACTGGTCACAAAGCCCCAGCCGAGAGATGACCCGTCCGTGAACACATCGAGCGAAGGCTCGGGGAGGTGCCAAGGCACGGAACCCCGAAAACCCCAAAGAGGAAGCTGGTGACGCAGCACCAACACAAGATCCCCGGAGGAACGAACCCAACGCATGCAAGAGACGGAAGGGGAGTCCCCGAAGGAACCAAACAGACGCCGAAGCCAAACCCGACCCCGGGGGCAGACCAGCACGTCGAAGTTCAGACTCCCGCACAACTGCTCAAGCAACCGCTGAGCAACCCGGGAACCCCTCATGTACAGCCGAAGGCAGGACCACAGCCGCAGTAACACTTCTGGAGGGAAAGACAATGAGTGGCCCAAGAGGCCTAAACAAGGCCCAGGTCCGAACCCGAGATGGAAACAGATGGAATGACCTCCAGATCACCAGGAAACCAAACCCGGCGATCTGGAAAGAACCACACCCCTGGCGAGCAGACAAGCAGACTGACTGGGAGCCCACACCAGCCAGTCGTCGAGGTAGGCCAGACACCGAATCTCAAGCAGACTCAGACAGGGCACTAAGATCCAGTAAAAATGCAAAAAAAAAAATACACCAAGTGCCAATTACAAAATAGGGAAGGCAACAAAAGCAGCAAGCCTGAAGCCCCACCACCAACTGTGCCAGGCCCAGAAAACTGGAGAGGAACATGCCAAGAAGTGACCTGGAGGTCCAGGGCCACCATCCAGGCACCCGGCCCCAACAGAAGCCAGACAGGAGACAACAGTCCTCCGAGGAGGGCATAGAATCCAGGGCGCAGACTGAAGAAGTCCAGAAGAACCGCAGATGCGAAAGGCCCATGACTGCAAAGAGCAGACGGGAACCCCAAAAGGATGGGGGCGGATCGACCACGTCCAACGCACCCACTAAGATGACATGACGAAGCACAGGAGAAGCAGCCCACCCCGCCAGCTCTGAACCCCCCAAAAGGGGAAGAAGCCGTCCACCGACACCACCAGAGGCCGGAAGACAACCAAAAGCGCCCACCAACAGCGAGACCATGCGAGAGTCAACAGAGCAAGCTGCTCCCCCAAGCGCCCCATCAACAGAGAAGGAAACAGAACCCCTTCCGAAAGAAAAAGTACACACACACACACATATACACATTATGTATATACACATACATATACATATACACATACACACAAGGTATGTTACACACAGCATACACATGTACATGCATACACATACATTTTAAAAGAAAAGTACAAGTCGCCGACCAGTGGGCTGAGAGCACCACGCCGGCCAGGCAAAGAAGGCACAAAACTGCATCAAAAGGCCCACCTCGACAACAAAACCTCAAAGTCCCAGCACGACCACAACACGTGCCAAGACCCAAAAAGATCAGTCTGCAAGCCAGGAAGACCCCAGAACTCCAGAAAGCAGAACCGGGTCACACGAGGAAACAAAGTCCCCTGAACCCACAAAGGGGGCCCAAGAGGAAGAAACCCTCGGAACGAAACCAAAGAACCCAAAGGAACCCAGAATCGAACCAGGGGGAGCCCAAACCACCACATTTGCCGGCGGAGAACACCACAGAAAGGTAAAGCACAGCCCCCTGACAGACCCCCCAGGGAAATGGTCATAACAGACAAAAACCGAGGGACAAGGTGTGGGAGCAAGCATAACAGCCAGGGACACTGAGCCCAAACCCAAGGGCCCAGACCCAAAACAGACAAAAAGGGAAACCCGGTGGAAAATCAACACCCAAACATTCTCAGAGGAACAGGAAACGGGCAGAAAACACCAAAAAAGCAAAGAAACAACAACAGGAGAATAAAACCCCTGAAAAAAAGGTGAAAACTCACCCAAGAAGCTCGCTCGCACACCCAGTCGCATGTAAACAAACCGCAACACCGCCATGGTGGCCACGCCGGGAAACCGGCAGACGAAAATGGAAGCCAGACAGAGGGCTGTGACCGACGCTAAAGATACAAAAACACGCCAGCAAAAGTGGAAAGCAAGCAGACCGGATGGGCGAAAAACTCCGCCCAAAAGCAGAAAACCCAGGCAGGGGCAAACCGCCCCAGAACTGCTAGCAGGCATCCCCCACAGCCCCAGGAACCTGCAACAGAGGCCCCGAGGCAGAGCCGTCCTTCAAGCCCTCCGCCCTTAAAGAAAAGAAAGAGTCCATGGGAAAGGCAGCAAGAAAGAGCAGCTGGTAAGACTCAGAAGCCTTGGCAGGAGGAACAGGCTTGAACACCTCCGTCCCCCAACCCAAACGGGGCAGCCCCCCCAAAACCGCCCGAATCTCGGCCCCAACTAAACCCCGCCCCGACCCCGAAACCCACAAACAGTCCAGAGCCGGGAACAGAGAGGGAAAGGAGCAAACAGCACCTAACCAAAACGGGGCGGCCTCGGGGCATCTGAGTGGGAACCCAATCTAGCATGTTGCAGCAACCTAACCTAGCTTGCAACACGGATGCCGCCTGTACTTTGAACAGTAATAACATCAGGAGAGTACTGGAGAACAAGCAGAGAATACCTCTCGCAAGACTCTGGGTCAAGGTGTCAGGGACCCAACAGGCAATATGAAGGAGGTAAAAGTGGCGACTGTCACCCGGAGACAAGGGCACAGCAACCAACGATCCTGTACAAGACGGGTTGGAACCTGGAAGCCACATTCAATGGTCCACCGAGCCCCAACAGGGTTTTCCAGGGCCTGTAGGGTAACAACTACGGGAAGCCTGGGCAAGGTGTTGCTAACCGGTTAAAATCCAAAACTAACAAGGGGGCAGAGGACAACACTGAAAACCCCTGCGACGTGTACAATCATGGGAGCCTAGCAGAGGGCCACCAAACACTACCAGTGGAACTATAGCCACACTAGCCAGACCCCCACCAGGCAAATGAAAATAAAAACAAAAGTAAAACCCCGCAAAAGTACACCATCCCCAGAGGCAACAGGAACCGGTTGCCGCTTAGGTGGCAGGTCGCACAACACCTTGACACCCTAACCAGCACAATACCAGTCCCTTCCCAAGGCCAAACAAGTGCCCCAAGCCCTAGCTGGCCCCAAGGGCAAGGCAAATGCCGAGTAGCAAGAACCTCTACGGGAATGGTTCCCAAATGCCCCAGGGAAGATAACCCTGTCACACAGGGTCAGTACTCACACGGCAACTTAGGGAAGGAAGCCCCTAAGTGCATGCAGCCCTGGTACTGATGAAGAACACTTGGCCACCGCACAGCACAACACACGGCAGTGAACGCCACGAAAGGCAAACACCGCCTAGGAAACTGAGGCCAGAGAAGCGTCTGTCAGTTGACATTAGCTTACGAACTGATGCTAGGCAGCCAGCCCGTTGAGGTCCGGGGCTCTCCCCTCCCCTTCTCGGGGCGGGGAGGGCTACGTGGACAATCGGCGCGGCAGTAAAGTGTGATGTTTGCTTGTTTCCTTGGGATTGTAGGAAATGTCTACCTCTCTGTTCGGTTTTCTGTTTTAGTTTTTACCATGTGGGGTTTGTTTTGTTATGCCTACCTTTCTGTGTGCCTAATCCCGGTCGATGGCAGATAAGGAAAACCCCAATCACACAAAGAGTGATGAAAACATTAAAAATCATTAAAATACAGCCTAATTAAAAAAAATAGCACAACTCTCAGAACGACCTTTGTTGGCTAGCACAGTTACGGGGTTAATTCAGTTTACATTATTCCTTATGGGAAAATTTGTTTCGAGTTATTAATTTTAGAGTTACGACCCATCTCTGGGAATGGATTAAATTCTTAAGTGGAGGTACCACAGTTACAAAAACTACTATGTAAACAGGAGGATGGGTTGGGTAATTTAACGGGTCACATCAGTGAGTGTAAATGAGTACAAATGTATCAAAGGTGGTACATATCCCTATACAGTATTAAATTTTATAAACTACTTTACAATTAAATTAATATTTAGAGAACGGCATCATCTACTGAAGATAACACAAATGAGTTGTTGACATCAGTAATTATGAAATTTGAGAATACTGTACCTGCATACTGAGGCCATATGAGATCAATCCTGCATTCCTAAACTCTTTAGGGACATACACTACCGACTGGACCATGATAGGCTAAAAGTATGTCAACCAGAAGTACTACTTGACACATGAAATTACTTGAATCTTGGAAACAAACCTGTGTGAGTGCCTGGAGCCAGAGCATCAAGCCTGGTTCGGGAGTAGAAGCATCCAGTTCAAGGGAGAGCAGTGCCAGGCTTAAGAGAGATGGTCTCACGGTCCCACTACGTGCAGAACACACAACTTGCCATAGTCGGTCGGTTAAATAGCTCAACTGACGTGATGGTGACCCACTCCTGTGAGAAATAGTTTTTCATATAACCCGTATTTTGCTAGATTTCATCCCTTCTTATTTTCAAGTAGTCAAATGTCAAAAGCTATGCAATGCATGTAATATATTTATGCATCCTCACTGAATACAAGACTGTAGTTACTGATTATGTAAATAAGAGTTACCTTAATTAAAACACTTCACACATACAGTAGTGCCAAATGCACATTTGCTCAGTGCCAAATAAAGTATCACCATTGCCAGACATTTAAATAATTTACAAAGTACATTCAGTGCTAAAGGAGTATTGAGTATTATCTGCAGTGCTCATTACAATGATAACTACAACAGAGTCCAGCACAAACAACCTACTTATGATATTCTTGTTTGGCACCAATTTCTATACACATTTTTTTTCTAGTCAATTCAGTAACAAAAAGATTATTATCTCTATTTTTTACTACAGTGGTACCTCGGAATACGAGTGTCCCTGAATATGAGTTTTTCAGAATACGAGCAGGATTTGCTCGGAAAATGTGCCTTGGAAGGCGAGGGTTACCTCGGAACACGAGTTTGTTGATACGCGTACAGGCCGAACTAGCGCGTGGTGGTACGGCGATTGTCGCCCCTCACCCCTCAGTTTACCAGCACCTCGCGCCCAGTGACTATCCCATGTCAATTCTTCACCTGGATTTTCAGTGTTTTGTTGGATTTTTGGTCATTTGGTACGGCGATTGTCGCCCCTCACCCCTCAGTTTACCAGTACCTCGCGCCCAGTGACTATCCCATGTCAATTCTTCACCTGGATTTTCAGTGTTTTGTTGGATTTTTGGTCATTTGACCATAAAAGTTGTTATTATATATCTCACCATGGGTCCCAAGAAAGCCAGTGGTAAGGATCAAGGCAAGAAAGCCCATGTGAGGATGACAATAGAGGAGAAACAAAGAGATCATTCGGAAGCATAAAAATGGTACACGTGTTGTTGAACTGTGGGAAGAACTGTGGGAAGAGATGCAAACTTTTATTGAAAAAGACTCACCCAGAGAAAGCTGTAGTAGGCCATTGCCTTAATCTTTTCAATGACAATGTGATGCCTTACTACAGAGACAGCTTGCGAAGAAGAGAAAAACAAGCTTCCATGGACAGATTTGTTGTGAGAAAATCGAGCAGTGAGCCACAACAAGGGGCCTAGTAGTATGCAGGCAAAACGTGCCAGGGAGTGCACACCAGAAAGGTCCTCACTGCCTGATGTTATAATGGAAGGGGACTCCCCTTCCAAACAGTAACACCTCTCCTCCTCCCCCTCCTCACCATCTTCCATACGCCTACAGCATTCATCAACAAGGGTAAGTAATAACTTGAACATAGTTTTGTAGGTTTGTTTAGATGAATTAGGTATAAAATTTAGTTTGAAGTGAGGTTTTTGGGGTAGTCAGGAATGGATTAATTAATTTCCCATTATTTCTTATGGGGAAATTAGCTTCGGAATACGAGCTGTCTCCAGGAACGGATTAAACTCTTAAACCGAGGTACCACTGTACTGTACTATACAGATACAGTATTCTTATTTTAAACCATAAATATCATCAAGGCACATAGGGGGGGGGGGGGGGGGGGGACCTTTGACAAGCCGCCAACTTCCTGTCCTCGTCGAGGCCACTAGGGTGGTAAATCCTAGTCCCTTAGGTAAATTAAGATTATCAAATATACAGTATTAACAATTAATAAACTGTTATTTTATGTGGTCATTTCATGAGAAATACCTGTTGGTATGCTGGTGTTTAGGAGCAGTGACAATGGCGAGGGCATGTAGAACCTGCAGGAAGTCAAGAGTGGAGGTAGACTGTAGATGCCATGATAACTTGTCCAGCAATACTCGTTCCATTCGCAACAGCTCACGATGCGAACACTTCATGCCGCTTTGCTCCACCACCTCAATTGTTGCTGGTACATTCTGGAAATCCATAATAAATAGCTCTCAAAGAGTAACTGTCTCTGTTAAGAGTAAATATTTATCAAATGGAAGGCAAAAGTTAGAAAGACTATGTAGCACTACCCATGTTGCTAGATATTCAAAAGGCACAAAATATCACTATAAATGCCAATATGATAAGAGAATGACTGCCTCTGTAAAATCAAAACTATATTCTGTATTTCAGAGTGTTTCAACAATTTAACTCTACAACGTTAATTTTTTTATTTTATTTTAATTACGTACACAAGAGTTCTTACATTCTTGTAAAGCCACTAGCATGCATAGCATTTCGGGCAGGTCCTTACTCCTAATTTTCCCTGGAATAAGACTCGCCAAATCGTTCAACAACCAGATACCCATTCACTGCTGGGTAAACAGAGACGTACAGTTAAGGACTGGCGCCTAGTTAATCCTCCCCAGCCAGGATACGAACCCCAGATACTAGCCCATTAAATACCTTGTTTGTGAAGTTGTACTATAAGTTGCGATTCAGATAAGTTTTCATACAAAAAACTTAAGGGATTATAACACGTCACTAACAACGTAAATGAGTTACAAAATTTATTTAACACCAAGACCAATTATTAATAAACTAGACATACAGTATTGTTTCAATCACAACTGATCTAGTAAGGAATCCCTCGTCCCCAACACCAGGTGAATTGTTTCAACGATTTAGTGTAGAGGTCACTGGAGAATCAGTGGGATGATCCTGGCTGTTTTGATTCGAATCCTTGAGGGTCATTAGAGATAATGGTTGTAAAATTGGTTTGTGAACTATTCAAGCTTTGTTTACATTCTTAGCATATTCAAGGAATTTATGAAATAACTGTGCCTAAAATATATCACAAGTGTTGCTTGGGTTTGTGCATGTCTCATAACCTTCCAACTCTCAGGCAATTGCTGGTGTAGTGGTTATGGTACTGGATAGTCAATGGGATGACCCATTGACTATCCAGATATTGTTAAGGCAGGTCTGCCTAGCTTCAAGTCACTGAGGGGTCATTAGAATTTATAGTCGAAAAATTAGCCTGGAAATCATTTAAGCTTTGCACACATATACTCAATGGAGCCCTAGCATATTCAAATAATTGATAAAATAATTGTGCCCAAAATGCACCATGAGTGTTACTAGGTGTTTGTCTCTCTCACAACCTTCCAACACTGTTAGGCAATTGCAATTGCTGGTGTAGTGGTTATATGACAGGACAGCCAGTGGTCTGACTTTGGCTACTTGACTGCCACCCTGCATGCAAGAATAATCCCAAAAAGCATGTGATTCGGTTATTTTTAAGTATCCACATAATAAAAAAGGGAATAAAAAATGCCGACCATTTTCATGTTTCAAATACAATATCATTGTGACTATTGTTAATTTTTGTATGGATATTTTCCATTCTACGCAAATATACCATCTGGAGGGTGAAGAAACACTAAGAGTGAAGATCACTTAATGTTTCCATTTTGTTATTTGATGTTTTGTCAGCAATGTGACATCATCGGGAATACACCCTGTTCAATTGACACAGGTACCGTATACTGAGCTTTATAGAACCTTAGTGAACAGACTTTCAACATTCTGGGAAGATATGGTCCCACGGGGTTCTTTCGTTTTCAGAATATCAATGAATTTGTCGCTACATTTAAGGAAGAATGTGGTTGGGATGTACAGCGATATTCTTGCGTTCAATCTCTTTGCAAGTTTATAAGTAGGCGTGGGGATCTGCAAAATTATAGGCCTAAGTGGGTAGCCAGGCTTATGTGTCTTCACATTACTACAGAAGTAATCTGGTCCAAAATCACCTGTTACCCTTTCAAATTTTAGGCCTCCAATCTCAGCATTCACTACATCTATGAGGGCATTCACACGTTTTTTAAGGTTCTAAGTTGGGTTTTTGTAACTTTAAATAAATAATAATAATAAATAAATGTTTATTCAGGTAAAAGTACATACATTCAAAATGAGTTACAAACAGAATGTAGGATTTCAAGATAAAGCTAGTACATACTATGCCCAAAGCCACTAATACGCACAACTTTTCGGGCAAGAATTTTGATGCGTCTTGAATTAAATTTGATGTGTCTTGTAGAATAGTGTTAAGTTTCTCAAAATAGAGACTGCAGTTAAGTATGACGTTTGTGGCCAACCAATCTGCCTTCCTCACTAATATGTTAATGAGGAAGGCAAATGTTGTGGAAAACACCTACAACATTTTCTAATTCCTGGGTACCTGTTTTCTGCCAGGTATATCAATGCCTCATTTGGAAGAAAGAGTGCCAAACCATTTCTGTTTTGCCCATGGATTGAACCCGAGTCCTTTGGTTGTAAACCGAGGACACAGACCACTGTGCTACAGAAGCCCTATATTTCTTGCATCTTGTTAGTATATAGTAAGTAATTATCAAAAGATGGCACCAAGCCAGGGAGACTTAATTATGTACTATTAATTATTACTTGGCAGCTTTATTAAGTACTACTTATACAGTATTTTATCTTTTTGATTTGCTTTTACTTGAGAATTTTACATTTGCAGGCTGCTCCCTATCTTGCTTTCTCATCTATCTACATTTTCTTCAGCAGCTGGAATTGTTAATGATAATGTAGCATTACATGAAACAGGTCACTCACCTCATCTTCCTCGTGGATTTTGCCAGCAAGGAAGACAGCAGCAGCTGTCACAGCATGAAGGTAGCGAGGCGGGATCCTGACCCGGTGGAGGAGACGATCGAGGAGTGCCGCCGCTATGAACCTGGTCTCCGGCGCCCATCCCAACCGCCCACATGCCTCTCCCAGCCACCACACCTCTGCATCACGCCCAGCTATGCCCACCTCTTCTCCCTGTCATACACAAAATTATAACCTTAGTCATTGAAAAACAGCATTTTTAATATCTAACTTATAATTATCTTACAGAAGAGGATAACTGACACTGAGACTAGCATGTAATGTATTATAAGAGTTTACTGCTTCCTTAGAAGCCCGTTGCTTTGTGTCAGTCATACACACATTCCGCATCACAAATCAAATGTACAGTATTCTATACCTGTACTGTATTATGTTATATAGCAATAGGAGCTGGCGGCAATATTAGGTGCCATAGTTAATATGGTAAATAGATGTGAATATTTAGATAAAATAATTAATATAGGATAAGATGCAAAATTAGATAAAATACTGTAACAAAACACATGGCTGAATGGATGCTTATACTAGCTTGATGTAATATTGGATGAAACAACTAATATTGTTTAATAGTGCTAATATTAGTTGAATATTTAGTTTAACACCAGTCTAGCTTAAATAACACTTGATACCTGGAGCATACCTCTTGAGGGTTTCGAGAGTTCTACTCCCCGAACCCGGCCTGAGGCCAGGCTCGACAATACTGAGGTTGGAATGAAATGACAATGGCATGATATATCAATGAAAATAATTTTTAGGCAGTGGAGTGACTTGAACTCGTGTTCTGGTGATTCCCAGACATCTGCCTTAATCGACTCGGCCACAATGGAACCATCATGGCCAAGTCGGTTAAGGCAGGTGTCTGGGAATCACCATGACCTAGATTCACGAAGAGCCATATATTTCTTCTTAGGTAGCTGTGCTACGAAGGTTCTTAAGTACAGTACTGGGTAAGAAGAGTCCTACGTAGATTCACTCTTCTTACTCTACGCACGAAGAGTGATTCAGGAAGGTGTTTGCATGGAGTTATTAGTAATTTTGATGTAGTTCACTTTAATCTTGATAAATGTCACTAGAGCTTTTGTTTAGCCAATCACAATGCCAGCTTATCAAAGCTCATCGGCGATCACCTGCCACCTATTTACGTAAAATTTTCTTATAAAATAATTTTATTTCAAAATAAAACTACAGTGTATGCTTTTTCAACTTCTACGGTCAGCACCGACATTGCAGTAAAAAAATATGTTACATTTTTGGGTTTACCTATGAAATTGTAAGAGATATTGTTTAGCTCACATTGTCGCTTGGAGGATTGAGACGCGATGCACTGACGATTACTAGTATTGTATATATTTACCTGAATTTACCCTAAGGCCACTCTCTAGTGACCTTGACGAGGACAAAGCCGGCGGCTTGTTAAAGGTACTGCCAATTGTCCTAATGATATTTATTAGCTGGATTTTGAAGTTTAACAGTTTTGGTATTTACAGCTTCAGCAGGTAAACAGTTCCATGGGTGGAACCCTCTGGGTGAAAAAATATCCGTTTTCAGTCCTACTTGAAAGGACATAATCTCCAAAACTATAACTGTGATTTCCCTGTTATTAGTGACTTCAGACCAAATTGTATGAAGTACTTTGAGCTCTGTAATTACTTCATACACTCAGGAATATTGGATGATATTCTTTTGCCTTACATTTCTTGTTCTCTCCTGATTTCATGAATGACTGGCCGTCCTGTGTGGTGGAAATAATGGATGAGCTTGTAGCTGGGTTTTGATCTATACTGTGTGGTCCTTCATACAGAATAGGGAAGCAACACATTGCTGTGTATACCTAAGCTTGTTAAAAAAAGAAAATACATTGTTTGAGAGGAGTCTTGTAGAAACTGGTAAGAGTAATTATAATATAATGTTTCCATAATTCAGTGCTTACCTCTTGTGAAAATTGTGAAGTTGTTGTTTAGAGTTGATTTTTTTTGTATTGAGGCAGGTATTTTCTTCCCTGATTCCATGTATGACTAACCATCCTGTGATATGGAAGTATTAATGAAGTTATGGCTAGTTTTTGATCTACACTGTGTAATCTTTCATATACTGTAGAATAGGGTAACAGCACATTACTGTGTATTCCTAAGCTTCTTAATACAAAAAAACACTCGGTAATAAGGTTTTTAAATTATAGCTTGTATTATTATTATTATTATTATTATTATTATTATTATTACAGTACCAGTATTATCCTTATTAAATCATAAATGTTAACCATGGATCATTAAGATCTCATACTGATATTTTTATATCATAAAAAAGATATTTTATAAACAAGCATATATTTATTGACAATATTGAAGTAGACAGCTTAATTATTTCCAACTCCCTTTCCACACTATGAGCAATGAACAGTTTGCAAACAAGTAATAACGTGCTTGTCTTGGAAGCTAGATGTAGATACTGTATATAAGAATACTTAGCAAGAGGGTATTCTTTGGATATGCAGTTCAAAATACCTGTACAGTATAGGATAAACATAAGCCAGAAATATTTGTTTATATTTTTTATTTAAATAACTGCATAAATATTTTTACAGCTGACAGGATTTGTTTTACTCACAGGTTCACTTATCTGTTAAAAAACAAATTAGGTTTATTGTTATTGTGTAACCAAATTGTGTAACAAGAGCAAGAGGTCTTGGACACATTTGTTCACTGCTACATGTAGAGGAATCAGGCGAGCAATCTATCTCATCACATAATGATAAATTTAAACCATCACTGTTAGGCCACGACTACTTAAAAGGCAGTAAGATCTTCAGTCTGTAGTGTGCATACAGATAAAAAACAATACTATAGAACATGCAACACAATAAGTTTTAAATAAAATTGCAGCAAAAATGATGTTAGGTAAGAGTTTTCTTAGATAAAATTTAATAATAACTTAAACTTTTGTAATTAATGGAATATGAAGGCGTATAAATGGCAAGGTGCCTGACCTGACCTGGATCATCTACTCTCATATTTAAAGTTTACCAATGTTTATTTACCTAATAACTATTGGAATAATATCTTGCTATGCTAAATCTAATTATAATCTTATAAAAAGACAATTATTACAAGTTATAAGCAGAAAAAAAGACTAATTATTAATGGGACTCGCAAGCATAAATGTTTGTTTATATTAAAATTCGATCCTCAGGGATGTGCAGTAGAGATTGCTTTGAGTTATATAATTTATTTATTTATACTGTATTTACAGTACAAGAGTTCTTACATTCTTGTACAGCCACTAGCATGCATAGCATTTTAGGCAGGTCCTTAATCGTAATTTTCACACACGTACATTCCCAGGAAGCACCCCATAGCAGCTGTCTAACTCTCAGGTGTCTATTTACTGCTGAGTGAACAAACGCATCAGGCTGAAAGAAACTCTGCCTATTTGTTTCTGCCTCTGCCGGGGATCGAACCCAGACCCTGAGGACTACGAACCCTGAGCGCTATCAATTCAGCCGTCAGGCCCCAAATATACAGTTTACGTAAAGCTACGGGCTGGTCTGGAGGTGTCATAATGCCAGGCAGTGTTCATAGGAAGACCGGCGTTCTAAAATTCCTTCCTGAATCTCGACTTAGCCGCCATGAATATGGTAAGAACAAAAACCTTCCAAAGAACTTGCATAACTGCTTCATGAATCTGGACCTTGATTCACGAAGCTCGGTAACGGTTGTTGATTTGTGGAACCAATAACGTGGTGGAGGTGGGGTCCCTCGATTGTTTCAAGCGCGGGTTGGACATGTATATGAGTGGGATTGGGTTATCTTCTTGAGGTTATCTTGAGATGATTTCGGGGCTTTAGTGTCCCCGCGGCCCGGTCATCGACCAGGCCTCCACCCCCAGGAAACAGCCCGTGACAGCTGACTAACACCCAGGTACCTATTTTACTGCCAGGTAAAAGGGGCATAGGGTGAAAGAAACTCTGCCCATCGTTTCTCCCCGGCGCCCGGGATCGAACCCGGGACCATAGGATCACAAGTCCAGTGTGCTGTCCGCTCGGCCGACCGGCTCCCTATAGGAGTGGTTATAGATAGGAGCTGCCTCGTATGGGCCAATATGCCTTCTGCAGTTGCCTTTGTTCTTATGTTCTTAACAAATTTGTTAAACATGAACGGCCATTTATAAAACCATGTTGCGAGTCACTTATTAATTTATGTTTTTCAAGATGGACGAATTTTATTTGCAATTATCGAATCAAGTAACTTTCAAACAATAGACGTTAGGCTAAATAAAATCTAAATGAGGAAACCACATAGTAGCCTTACTAGGGATAGATACCACTTACTGCACAGTGGTAAGACACTCGCCCAGCGCTTCGCGAGCACCTTGGCCTGGGTTCATATCCTGGCCGTGGAGGAGTGACCGGGCACCAATCCTTAACTGTAGCCTCTGTTCACGCAGCAGTGAATGGGTACCTGGTTGTTAAATGATTTAGCGGGTTGTATTCCAGGGAAAATTAGGTTAAGAACTTGCCCGAAACGCTATGCGTGCTGTGCTAGTGGCTGTACAAGAATGTAACAACTCTTGTATATATAATAAATAAAACAAAAGTTAATTAGGCACAATGTTTGGTTACCCGTCAAGTAAGATCTAGTAGGTATGCACCTGGGAAAAAGACATTCATTTAACAATGAATCAAGGTTGGAAACTAATCCAACGTTGATTAAACACTACTCCAACATGTTTTGCTGGTTGGGATATGTTAGTTGGTTGCAGTGCTCATTTTATCTCCCCATAACTACCGTGCATCTCCAAGCCATGAACGATCACCATAATGTCCCCCTTTGGTTGTACCATCACCAAGGAGGAGTGTACTCACCTAGTTGTACTCACCTAGTTGTGTCTGCAGGATCGAGCATTGACTCTTGGATCCCGCCTTTCGAGCATCGGTTGTTTACAGCAATGACTCCTGTCCTATTTCCCTATCATACCTGGTTTTAAAATTATGAATAGTATTTGCTTCCACAACCTGTTCCTGAAGTGCATTCCATTTCCCCACTACTCTCACGCTAAAAGAAAACTTCCTAACATCTCTGTGACTCATCTGAGTTTCAAGCTTCCATCCATGTCCTCTCGTTCTGTTACTATTCCGTGTGAACATTTCGTCTATGTCCACTCTGTCAATTCCTCTGAGTATCTTATACGTTCCTATCATGTCCCCCCTCTCCCTTCTTCTTTCTAGTGTCGTAAGGCACAGTTCCCTCAGGCGCTCTTCATACCCCATCCCTCGTAGCTCTGGGACGAGTCTCGTTGCAAACCTCTGAACCTTTTCCAGTTTCATTATATGCTTCTTCAGATGGGGACTCCATGATGAGGCGGCATACTCTAAGACTGGCCTTACGTAGGCAGTGTAAAGCGCCCTAAATGCCTCCTTACTTAGGTTTCTGAATGATGTTCTAACTTTTGCCAGTGTAGAGTACGCTGCTGTCGTTATCCTATTAATATGTGCCTCAGGAGATAGATTAGGTGTTACGTCCACCCCCAGGTCTCTTTCACGCGTCGTTACAGGTAGGCTGTTCCCCTTCATTGTGTACTGTCCCTTTGGTCTCCTATCTCCTAGTCCCATTTCCATAACTTTACATTTGCTCGTGTTGAATTCTAGTAGCCATTTCTCTGACCATCTCTGCAATCTGTTCAGGTCCTCTTGGAGGATCCTGCAATCCTCATCTGTCACAACTCTTCTCATCAACTTTGCATCATCCGCAAACATCGACATGTAGGACTCTACGCCTGTAAACATGTCGTTAACATATACAAGAAATAGAATTGGTCCCAGCACCGATCCTTGTGGTACTCCACTTGTTACTGTTCGCCAGTCCGACTTCTCGCCCCTTACCGTAACTCTTTGGCTCCTTCCTGTTAGGTAGTTCCTTATCCATTCTAGGACCTTTCCCCCCACCCCCGCCTGCCTCTCGAGCTTGAACAGCAGTCTCATGTGCGGTACTGTATCAAAGGCTTTTTGGCAGTCCAGAAATATGCAGTCTGCCCAACCATCTCTGTCCTGTCTTATCCTCGTTATTTTATCATAGAATTCCAGAAGGTTTGTTACGCACGATTTCCCTGTCCAGAACCCATGTTGATGTTTGTTCACAAACCTAATGTTCTCCAGGTGTGCAACCAGTCGCAGCCTAATTATTCTTTCCAGTATTTTACAGGGGATGCTTGTCAGTGATACAGGTCTGTAGTTAAGTGCCTCCTCCCTATCTCCTTTCTTGAAGATCGGCACGACATTTGCCTTCTTCCAGCAACTGGGCAATTCTCCTGACATAAGTGACTCATTAAAGATCATTGCCAGAGGCACGCTGAGGGCCTGTGCTGCTTCTTTTAGTATCCACGGTGATACTTTGTCTGGTCCAACTGCTTTAGTTGCATCTAGAGTTGTCAACTGTTTCATTACCTCCTCTGCTGTCACCTCTATATCTGATAGTCTTTCATCTAGGGTAACCCCTTCCAACAATGGGAGCTGCTCAGGCTCGGTAGTGAACACTCCATGGAAACTGGCATTCAGTGCCTCGCAGATTTCCTTGTCACTTTCAGTATATGCCCCCTCTGTCTTCCTTAGTCTTGTCACTTGGTCGTTCACCGACATTTTTCTTCTTATATGACTGTGTAGTAACTTAGGTTGTTTTTTCGCTTTGATTGCAATATCGTTCTCATAGTCCCTTTCCGATGTTCGTCTTATGTTAATGTAATCGTTCCTAGCTCTGTTGTATCTGCTTCTGTTGTCCTCTGTTCTTTGTCTTCTGTACTTCCTCCACTCCCGTCTGCTGGCCATTTTTGCTTCCTGACACTGTCTATTAAACCATGGGTTATTATATTCCTTCTTATTTTTTCCCTTTACCGTTGGTATAAATCTCTCTTCGGCCTCCTGGCATTTCTGTATGACTAGGTCCATCATATCTTGGACTGTTTTTCCTCTAATTTCTTCCTCCCACTGCACTTCACCCAGATAGTCCCTTATCCTCATATAGTCCCCTTTCCTGTAGTCAGCTCTCCTTTCCCAGATCTCTTGTCCCATGGTCATAAGTTTGAATTCCATCATGTAGTCAAAGACTAGGACACAATGGTCACTGGCCCCTAGAGGTATTTCATGCTCTAAATTCTCGATATCTTCTACGTTCTGGGTGAAAATCAGGTCTAATAGGCTCGGTGCATCTCCTCCTCTTTCCCTTGTGTCTTCCTTCACATGTTGTGTCAGGAAATTCCTGTCTATAACATCTACTAATTTTGCTCCCCACGTTTCGTCCCCTCCATGGGGATTCCTTGATTCCCAATTTATCTCTCCATGATTTAGGTCCCCCATGATCAGCAGCTTCGCTCTCATTCTGTGGGCTAGTGTTGCTGCCTTCTGCAGTTCATCTATACATGCTTTGTTGTTGTCATCATACTCCTGCCTGGGTCTTCTACTGTTTGGTGGGGGATTGTAGATTACCAGGATCACAATCTTCCTCCCATCTACTGTCAGAGTTCCATGTATGAAGCTTGTGCACTCATTGGTAACTCGATTTCCCAGGTCTTCAAACTTCCATTTCCGCTTTATTAGGAGTGCTACTCCCCCTCCCTGTCTCTGTGTCCTCTCTTTTCGTACCACCTGGTACCCTTCAGGAAAGATTGCATCTGAGATCATGTCATTAATTTTAGTTTCCACAATTGCAACTATGTCAGGATCTGCTTCACTCACTCTTTCTTTTATCTCTTCTGCTTTATTAGATACCCCATCAGCATTGGTGTACCAAACCTTGAGATTCTTCATGGAAACTCTTGTACCAGAGTTCTCCCTTTCTCTGGGGGTCTGGGGGGATCTGGGGAATGTCTGGGGGGTGACTGGGGGCAGAGGGGATCTGGGGGATCTGGGGGGTGTCTGGGGGATGACTGGGGGCGGGGAGGGTCCGGGGGATGTCCGGGGGGATCCGGGGGGTGTCTGGGGGGGTCCGGGGGGTGTATGGGGGGTGAAAGAGTTCAGGAGGGGGGTGTTCAGAAAGAGTGCTTGGGGGGGCTACTGGGGGCTGGGCTTCTAGGAAGGTAGGTAGGAGGGTCTGGGGTAGGGCCTGGGTAGGTAGGTCTGGAGTAGGAAGGGCATACTGGGTCTGAAGATTAGGGAGGGCATAGAGGGATTGGGAGATAGCGTAAGGTTGGGAGACACGATAGAGGTTAAGAGGTTGGGAGGGGGAAGGATAGAGGGGGTGGGGGGGGACCTCCCACCTCCCTCACAAGGGTGGGGGGTCACATGGAAGGAGAGGGGATGAGGAGGGGTGAGGGCTGGGTAGGCTTTGGGTGTTGAGGGGATGAGGTCTGGGTGGGTTCTTGGGGTTGAGGGGATGAGGTCTGGATGGGTTTTGGGGGTTGAGGGGATGAGAGCTGGGTGGGTTTTGGGGGTTGAGGGGATGAGGGCTGGACGGGTTTTGGGGGCTGAGGTGATGAGGGGTTCCTTGGAATGTGGGATGAATTTGGCTCCAGTGGGGTCAGAGGGGTCAAGGGATGTGCTGGGGAGATAAGCAGGGGCGGCTGATTTGGGGAAGGGGTGACCTGAGAAGCACGTGTGAGCTGGTTAGCATGGGGTGGTTTAGCACTGGGGTGTGTAGCTGCGCTCAAATGGGAAGAGTCGTACTGTTGTTTGCTTGCTCTGTGGGCAATCTGTTCCTCCTTCGTCATGAATTTGTCAATAAATACGTTGTAGTAATTTTCGCTACCTCTGAGTAGGTGTTTGTGATGCAGTATGTAATCCACTGCCTCTTCGTTAGTGAACTGTACCAGGACAGGTCGTTTCCTGTTACAGTTGTATGGTCCAATGCGTCGGTGGACTTGCACCTCATTCCCTGCCATCTGGGCTCTCATGTCTCTCAAGATCCCCTGTAGTTCCAAATCCTCAATCTCCATCCTTTCCTGCCTCGATGGTGTGTGTGTGTGTGTGTGTGTGTGTGTGTGTGTGTGTGTGTGTGTGTGTGTGTGTGTGTGTGTGTGTGTGTGTGTGTGTGTGTGTGTGTGTCTGTGTGTGTGTGTGTCTGTGTGTGTGTGTGTCTGTGTGTGTGTGTGTGTCTGTGTGTGTGTGTCTGTGTGTGTGTGTCTGTGTGTGTGTGTGTGTGTGTGTGTGTGTGTGTGTGGAGTGTAGAGGCAGGAGTGGTGGAGCGGAATGTGTGGGTGGGCACGTCTGACAAACACACCAGGAAGCCCAGGTGAGCAGCCTGCAGCACCCACTGTACACCCCTGCAGGTGAGCAGCCTGCAGCACCCACTGTACACCCCCTGCAGATGACCAGCCTGCAGCACCCACTGTACACCCCCTGCAGGTGACCAGCCTGCAGCACCCACTGTACACCCCCTGCAGGTGAGCAGCCTGCAGCACCCACTGTACACCCCTGCAGGTGACCAGCCTGCAGCACCCACTGAACACCCCCCTGCAGGTGACCAGCCTGCAGCACTCACTGTACACCCCCTGCAGGTGACCAGCCTGCAGCACCCACTGTACACCCCTGCAGGTGACCAGCCTGCAGCACCCACTGAACACCCCCCTGCAGGTGACCAGCCTGCAGCACCCACTGTACACCCCCTGCAGCACCCACTGTACACCCCTGCAGGTGACCAGTCTGCAGCACCCACTGTACACCCCCTGCAGCACCCACTGTACACCTCTGCAGGTGACCAGTCTGCAGCACCCACTGTACACCCCCTGCAGATGACCAGCCTGCAGCACCCACTGTACACCCCCTGCAGGTGACCAGCCTGCAGCACCCACTGTACACCCCCTGCAGGTGACCAGCCTGCAGCACCCACTGTACACCCCCTGCAGATGAGCAGCCTGCAGCACCCACTGTACACCCCCCCCCTGCAGGTGACCAGCCTGCAGCACCCACTGTACACCCCTGCAGGTGACCAGCCTGCAGCACCCACTGTACACCCCCTGCAGGTGACCAGCCTGCAGTACCCACTGTACACCCCTGCAGGTGACCAGCCTGCAGCACCCACTGTACACCCCTGCAGGTGACCAGCCTGCAGCACCCACTGTACACCCCTGCAGGTGACCAGCCTGCAGCACCCACTGAACACCCCCCTGCAGGTGACCAGCCTGCAGCACCCACTGTACACCCCCTGCAGCACCCACTGTACACCCCTGCAGGTGACCAGCCTGCAGCACCCACTGAACACCCCCCTGCAGGTGACCAGCCTGCAGCACCCACTGTACACCCCCCTGCAGGTGAGCAGCCTGCAGCACCCACTGTACACCCCTGCAGGTGAGCAGCCTGCAGCACCCACTGTACACCCCCTGCAGGTGAGCAGCCTGGTTGATACCTGGTTGACCCCTGCAGGTGAGCAGCCTGCAGCACCCACTGTACACCCCCTGCAGGTGACCAGCCTGCAGCACCCACTGTACACCCCCCTGCAGGTGACCAGCCTGCAGCACCCACTGTACACCCCCTGCAGGTGAGCAGCCTGCAGCACCCACTGTACACCCCTGCAGGTGAGCAGCCTGCAGCACCCACTGAACACCCCTGCAGGTGACCAGCCTGCAGCACCCACTGTACACCCCCTGCAGGTGACCAGCCTGCAGCACCTACTGAACACCCCTGCAGGTGACCAGCCTGCAGCACCCACTGTACACCCCTGCAGGTGACCAGCCTGCAGCACCCACTGTACACCCCCTGCAGGTGACCAGCCTGCAGCACCCACTGAACACCCCTGCAGGTGACCAGCCTGCAGCACCCACTGTACACCCCTGCAGGTGACCAGCCTGCAGCACCTACTGAACACCCCTGCAGGTGACCAGCCTGCAGCACTGTACACCCCTGCAGGTGACCAGCCTGCTTCCGCCTCCATTACGCACGGTAAATACGCCTTACACTTCAGAAATGTAATATCGTGTATTGTGTCATGTGTTCAAACACTGACAGGTGGTTTAACAGTGGACAAGTTATTGTGCTGGTGATCACTTGTCTCAGCCACCATTACAACTATATATATCCTTGCTGAATGACAGGAATTCTCAACATTTCAGGTTAAAGGAATGGTGAGGAGAGAGACTTTTAATCTCGCCACAATACTGCTGTGTACTGTGTGTGTGTGTGTGTGTGTGTGTGTGTGTGTGTGACCAGTGTTGACCACGGTGTTGACCACGGTGTTGACCACGGTGTTGACCACGGTGATGACCACGGTGTTGACCACGGTGTTGACCACGGTGTTGACCACAGTGATGACCACGGTGTTGACCACGGTGATGACCACGGTGATGACCACGGTGATGACCACGGTGATGACCACGGTGATGACCACGGTGATGACCACGGTGTTGACCACAGTGTTGACCACAGTGTTGACCACCGTATTGACCACGGTGTTGACCACGGTGATGACCACGGTGATGACCACGGTGATGACCACGGTGATGACCACGGTGATGACCACGGTGTTGACCACGGTGTTGACCACGGTGTTGACCACGGTGATGACCACGGTGTTGACCACAGTGATGACCACGGTGTTGACCACAGTGATGACCACGGTGTTGACCACGGTGTTGACCACGGTGTTGACCACGGTGTTGACCACAGTGATGACCACGGTGATGACCACGGTGATGACCACGGTGATGACCACGGTGTTGACCACGGTGTTGACCACGGTGATGACCACGGTGTTGACCACAGTGTTGACCACGGTGTTGACCACGGTGTTGACCACGGTGTTGACCACGGTGATGACCACAGTGTTGACCACGGTGTTGACCACGGTGATGACCACAGTGATGACCACGGTGTTGACCACGTTGATGACCACAGTGATGACCACAGTGTTGACCACGGTGATGACCACAGTGTTGACCACGGTGATGACCACAGTGTTGACCACGGTGATGACCACAGTGTTGACCACGGTGATGACCACGGTGTTGACCACGGTGATGACAACGGTGATGACCACAGTGTTGACCACAGTGTTGACCACGGTGTTGACCACAGTGTTGACCACGGTGATGACCACGGTGATGACCACGGTGATGACCACAGTGATGACCACAGTGTTGACCACGGTGTTGACCACGGTGTTGACCACGGTGATGACAACGGTGATGACCACAGTGTTGACCACAGTGTTGACCACGGTGTTGACCACAGTGTTGACCACGGTGATGACCACGGTGATGACCACGGTGATGACCACAGTGATGACCACAGTGTTGACCACGGTGATGACCACGGTGATGACCACGGTGATGACCACGGTGATGATGCACAACATTGAAGTAATGATGGGCTTAAGAGCACATGCTCGACCCTGCACAACCAGGTGAGTACCCACACACAGACACTGGAGACTGGAAGACAAGAGTAAAAGGAGACATGATCACTACCTACAAAATTCTCAGAGGAATTGACAGGAGTAGATAAACTGTTTAACACAGGAGGTACGCGACTAAGGGGACACAAGTGGAAGCTGAGTACCCAAATGAGCCACAGAGACGTTAGAACTTTCTCAGTGTCAGAGTAGTTAACAGGTGGAATGCATTAGGCAGTGATGTGGTGGAGGCTGACTCCATACACAGTTTCAAATGTAGATATGATAGAGCCCAGTAGGCTCAGGAACCTGTACACCAGTTGATTGACAGTTGAGAGGCGGGACCAAAGAGCCAGAGCACACCTAGGTGAGTACAGAGGGTGCATGAGTAGGGGTCCTGCACATCTGGAACAAACACTCTCCCACTCACTATCAACACCAAATATGTACACTGTCAATCATTGTCCGCATGAGTGATTATGAGTGTTTCTGCTTGCACGGACGGGCGGGCGGGGGGGGGGGAGGGGGTAGAATAAGACAGGTAATTAATACAACAATTACGGGTATTCAGCGTGTCAATTAATTAAGGAATTTTGCGCCTATTTCACACTACAAATATTTCCATCTCTAAAGTTTAATAAAATACTCTCCGAACATTTCTGATCTCCAGCACAACCTGGGATAACGAGGTTCCCTGACGTCCGTAATACCGAGGTCACTGTGACTACCTTCTGCAGCCTCCGGGGATCAACGGCCCCGCGGCCCTGTCTCCGACAGTCTCTCCTGGTTGATCGTCAGGTCAACCAGATTGTTGGACGCGGCTAATCGCCGCCTGACGTACGAGTAACAGCCTGGTTGATCAGGTATTCTTCGGAGGTGCTTATCCAGTTCTCTCTTGAACACTGTGAGGGGTCGGCCAGTTATGCCCCTTATGTGTAGTGGAAGCGTGTTGAACAGTCTCGGGCCTCTGATGTTGATAGTTCTCTCTTGAACACTGTGAGGGGTCGGCCAGTTATGCCCCTTATGTGTAGTGGAAGCGTGTTGAACACTCTCGGGCCTCTGATGTTGATAGTTCTCTCTTGAACACTGTGAGGGGTCGGCCAGTTATGTCCCTTATGTGTAGTGGAAGCGTGTTGAACAGTCTCGGGCCTCTGATGTTGATAGTTCTCTCTTGAACACTGTGAGGGGTCGGCCAGTTATGTCCCTTATGTGTAGTGGAAGCGTGTTGAACAGTCTCGGGCCTCTGATGTTGATAGTTCTCTCTTGAACACTGTGAGGGGTCGGCCAGTTATGTCCCTTATGTGTAGTGGAAGCGTGTTGAACAGTCTCGGGCCTCTGATGTTGATAGTTCTCTCTCAGAGTACCTGTTGCACCTCTGCTTTTCAATGGGGATATTCTGCACATCCTGCCATGCCTTAAACACATTTATTACCATTTCACCTTCAGACCAACACAGGTCTACCCTTCGGACAGGAGTCAACATAAAGGGGACAGGAGTTAGTGGATCAATAACACCGTAGACCATTGGTGCCATTCCTAGGAGATGGGCTACTGTTAGTCCGTCTCCTGTCCTTTCACCTTGTTCTAGCAAGCTATCCTCCCCAACACGAAAAAGTAGTGCTCATGTAGTAATAATATAATATATATATATATATATATATATATATATATATATATATATATATATATATATATATATATATATATATAAATATATATATATATGTATATATATTTTGGTAGCAGTCTTTCCTGTAGACATATATTATTAAATATGACCGAAAAAGTAAGATTAATAATTCTAACACAAATTTTCTCGATCTTTCTTACGTTTCTTTTCACTGTTGATGGTAATTCAAAAATCAATTCTACAAAATTCATTTTTATTTCTAGTCTGACGCGACACTTGAGCGCGTTTCGTAAAACTTATTACATTTTCAAAGACTTTAGTTTACACACACACTCACAACTTTAACTGAATAGAGCTTAAACATCTTCGAGTTTTTTTTTTTTTTTTGAAAGCAAAGGTCAACAAATTGATCGAAACTGTGAACGCCAAGAAATCCGGACTCCACCTGCCAAAGATTATTGGGGAATATAAACCTGGATATGCGTATGGAAATGTCAAGACACACAAGCCTGGAAACCCACTTCGGCCAATCATCAGCCAGATACCCACATCCATGTACAGACTGGCGAAACGACTCAACGGCTTGCTGACTCCTCATGTCCCTTGCGCCTTCAGCCTGAAGTCTCCAAAGGAATTTGTTGACTTACTGCGGGGAACATGGGCCACAGGGATAAGAGCCTCGTTGGACGTAGAATCACTGTTTACCAACGTACCTGTGGATGAAACAATCGGGATGATAGCCGACAGAGTGTATCGTGATCCAGCCTGTACTCCTCTTGACATACCAGAAAACATTTTAAGGAAACTACTCCAAGCTTGTACTAAAGAGGCACCCTTCTTGAGCCCGGATGGACACATGTATAAGCAAGTAGATGGGGTCGCCATGGGTTTTCCCCTAGGTGTCCTGTTTGCAAACTTCTACATGGGTACCATCGAGCAAAAAGTCTTAGTCGACATGAACTTGAAACCGGCCATATACTGCAGGTATGTTGACATTTTTACACAGGTACCTGATGTCAGACATCTCCAGGAGCTGAAGGAGGCATTTGAGCAGAATTCTGTGTTGCGTTTCACTTACGAGATGGAGAAGGATGGGAAGCTGTCCTTTCTAGATGTAACAGTCATGGAAAGGAGCGGAGTTTTCCACACTGCAGTCTACACTAAGGAAACAAACATAGGAATGTCCTGAATGCCAACAGTGACTGCCCAGACAGGTACAAGAGGAGTGTTGTTAACGCTTATGTCGACCGTGCTCTCAGCCACAGCTCAGAATGGAAGCAAGTCGACGAAGAACTCTGTAGGGTAAGGCAGGTCCTAGTCAACAACGGCTTCTCCAATGGTTTCGTGGAAGACATCATAAGAAGGAAAGTGAAATGCCATGCAACCTCTGAAGAGACAACTAACACAACACCTGTACCCCCTATTAGACTATTTTACAGGAACTTCTTTTCCACATCCCATAAAACGGAGGAAAGGGTCCTGAAAGATAGTTAGTAGAAACGTTATCCCTACAGACAAAAATCAGAAGATACAACTGACAATTTACTATAAAACCAAAAAAACGGCCAGCCTACTCATAAGAAACTCTCCAGACACAAAGCAGAACGCTTTAAAAGAGACCAACGTCGTCTATGCCTTCAAATGCCCTCTTGGGGACTGTAAGCCTCAAAAAACTCAGTATATAGGCAAGACAACAACATCTCTTTCCAGGCGTTTAACGATGCATAAGCAACAGGGCTCCATTAAGGAACATATAGTCTCTTCCCACAACCAAACCATCACCAGAGAAATCTTAGCAAACAACACAGAAATCATCGATAGATACAGCGATAGCAGGCGGCTTGACGTCTGCGAGGCACTACACATCAAGAAGTCAACAACAGCAATCAACAGCCAATTAATGCACAACTATATTTTACCCACTTCAAGACTCCGCTCCAATATAGAAGCATCAAGAAATATGGGCCAATAAAAATAGGCCTTCTGCAGTTACCTACCTTTAATACCTGTTTGTATTACATTGTTTCGTGTTCTGTCTTGTGTCAAAAGTTTATTTTCACCTCATCCAAAACTATTGTAACATGTCACTTCACCCAAATGTAGGTATAAAAAACTCGAAGATGTTTAAGCTCTATTCAGTTAAAGTTGTGAGTGTGTGTGTAAACTAAAGTCTTTGAAAATGTAATAAGTTTTACGAAACGCGCTCAAGTGTCGCGTCAGACTAGAAATAAAAATGAATTTTGGAGAATTGATTTTTGAATTACCATCAACAGTGAAAAGAAACATAAGAAAGATCGAGAAAATTTGTGTTAGAATTATTAATCATACTTTTTCGGTCATATTTAATAATAATAATAATAATAATAATAATATATATATATATATATATATATATTTATATATATATATATATATATATATATATATATATATATATATATATACATATATATATATATGCGAACAAGCCTGAACGGTCTCCAGGCATATATGCAACTGAAAACTCACACCCCAGAAGTGACTCGAACCCATACTGCCAAGAGCAATTTGCAAGTAGTGTACAGGACCCCTTAACCACTCGACCACCACATACCAATATAGCAGAGCTGCTTCATGATGTGTGT
>NC_091176.1:3537688-3573590 GCF_040958095.1 Procambarus clarkii
AATAATAACAAAGTGCCGGGACTCACAATAACAACAGTGACGGGACTCACAATAACAACAAAGTGCCAGGACTCACAATAATAACAACAGTGACGGGACCCACAATAACAACAGTGACGGGACTCACAATAACAACAAAGTGCCGGGACTCACAATAACAACAAAGTGCCGGGACTCACAATAACAACAGTGACGGGACTCACAATAACAACAAAGTGCCGGGACTCACAATAACAACAGTGACGGGACTCACAATAACAACAGTGACGGGACTCACAATAACAACAGTGACGGGACTCACAATAACAACAAAGTGCCGGGACTCACAATAACAACAGTGACGGGACTCACAATAACAACAGTGACGGGACTCACAACAACAACAGTGACGGGACTCACAACAACAACAAAGTGCCGGGACTCACAACAACAACAAAGTGCCGGGACTCACAATAACAACAAAGTGCCGGGACTCACAATAACAACAGTGACGGGACTCACAATAACAACAAAGTGCCGGGACTCACAACAACAACAAAGTGCCGGGACTCACAATAACAACAAAGTGACGGGACTCACAATAACAACAAAGTGCCGGGACTCACAATAACAACAAAGTGACGGGACTCACAATAACAACAGTGACGGGACTCACAATAACAACAAAGTGACGGGACTCACAATAACAACAAAGTGACGGGACTCACAATAACAACAGTGACGGGACTCACAATAACAACAAAGTGACGGGACTCACAATAACAACAGTGACGGGACTCACAATAACAACAAAGTGACGGGACTCACAATAACAACAGTGACGGGACTCACAATAACAACAAAGTGACGGGACTCACAACAACAACAAAGTGACGGGACCCACAATAACAACAGTGACGGGACCCACAATAACAACAGTGACGGGACTCACAACAACAACAACAAAGTGCCGGGACTCACAATAACAACAGTGACGGGACTCACAATAACAACAGTGACGGGACTCACAATAACAACAAAGTGACGGGACTCACAACAACAACAAAGTGACGGGACCCACAATAACAACAGTGACGGGACCCACAATAACAACAGTGACGGGACTCACAATAACAACAAAGTGCCGGGACTCACAATAACAACAAAGTGCCGGGACTCACAATAACAACAGTGACGGGACTCACAATAACAACAAAGTGCCGGGACTCACAATAACAACAGTGACGGGACTCACAATAACAACAAAGTGCCAGGACTCACAATAATAACAACAGTGACGGGACCCACAATAACAACAGTGACGGGACTCACAATAACAACAAAGTGCCGGGACTCACAATAACAACAAAGTGCCGGGACTCACAATAACAACAGTGACGGGACTCACAATAACAACAAAGTGCCGGGACTCACAATAACAACAGTGACGGGACTCACAATAACAACAGTGACGGGACTCACAATAACAACAGTGACGGGACTCACAATAACAACAGTGACGGGACTCACAATAACAACAAAGTGCCGGGACTCACAATAACAACAGTGACGGGACTCACAATAACAACAGTGACGGGACTCACAACAACAACAGTGACGGGACTCACAACAACAACAAAGTGCCGGGACTCACAACAACAACAAAGTGCCGGGACTCACAATAACAACAAAGTGCCGGGACTCACAATAACAACAGTGACGGGACTCACAATAACAACAAAGTGCCGGGACTCACAACAACAACAAAGTGCCGGGACTCACAATAACAACAAAGTGACGGGACTCACAATAACAACAAAGTGCCGGGACTCACAATAACAACAAAGTGACGGGACTCACAATAACAACAGTGACGGGACTCACAATAACAACAAAGTGACGGGACTCACAATAACAACAAAGTGACGGGACTCACAATAACAACAGTGACGGGACTCACAATAACAACAAAGTGACGGGACTCACAATAACAACAGTGACGGGACTCACAATAACAACAAAGTGACGGGACTCACAATAACAACAGTGACGGGACTCACAATAACAACAAAGTGACGGGACTCACAACAACAACAAAGTGACGGGACCCACAATAACAACAGTGACGGGACCCACAATAACAACAGTGACGGGACTCACAACAACAACAAAGTGCCGGGACTCACAATAACAACAGTGACGGGACTCACAATAACAACAGTGACGGGACTCACAATAACAACAAAGTGACGGGACTCACAACAACAACAAAGTGACGGGACCCACAATAACAACAGTGACGGGACCCACAATAACAACAGTGACGGGACTCACAACAACAACAAAGTGCCGGGACTCACAATAACAACAGTGACGGGACTCACAATAACAACAAAGTGACGGGACCCACAATAACAACAGTGACGGGACTCACAACAACAACAAAGTGACGGGACTCACAATAACAACAGTGACGGGACTCACAACAACAACAGTGACGGGACCCACAATAACAACAGTGACGGGACTCACAACAACAACAAAGTGCCGGGACTCACAATAACAACAGTGACGGGACTCACAACAACAAAGTGCCGGGACTCACAACAACAAAGTGACGGGACTCACAACAACAAAGTGACGGGACTCACAACAACAAAGTGACGGGACTCACAACAACAACAAAGTGACGGGACTCACAACAACAAAGTGACGGGACTCACAACAACAACAAAGTGACGGGACTCACAACAACAAAGTGACGGGACTCACAACAACAAAGTGACGGGACTCACAACAACAAAGTGACGGGACTCACAACAACAACAAAGTGCCGGGACTCACAATAACAACAGTGACGGGACTCACAACAACAAAGTGCCGGGACTCACAACAACAAAGTGACGGGACTCACAACAACAAAGTGACGGGACTCACAACAACAAAGTGACGGGACTCACAACAACAACAAAGTGACGGGACTCACAACAACAAAGTGACGGGACTCACAACAACAACAAAGTGACGGGACTCACAACAACAAAGTGACGGGACTCACAACAACAAAGTGACGGGACTCACAACAACAAAGTGACGGGACTCACAACAACAAAGTGACGGGACTCACAACAACAAAGTGACGGGACTCACAACAACAAAGTGACGGGACTCACAACAACACAGCACTCATCACAACCTTGGCCTACCTGTACCAAACTCCCCCAAACAGGAATCTTAACCAAGTATGCAAAGTTTGTTTACTGTAGGTGCAGCCTGCACATGACTGTAGGTGCAGCCTGCACCTGACTGTAGGTGCAGCCTGCACATGACTGTAGGTGCAGCCTGCACCTGACTGTAGGTGCAGCCTGCACATGACTGTAGGTGCAGCCTGCACCTGACTGTAGGTGCAGCCTGCACATGACTGTAGGTGCAGCCTGCACCTGACTGTAGGTGCAGCCTGCACCTGACTGTAGGTGCAGCCTGCACATGACTGTAGGTGCAGCCTGCACATGACTGTAGGTGCAGCCTGCACCTGACTGTAGGTGCAGCCTGCACCTGACTGTAGGTGCAGCCTGCACCTGACTGTAGGTGCAGCCTGCACATGACTGTAGGTGCAGCCTGCACATGACTGTAGGTGCAGCCTGCACATGACTGTAGGTGCAGCCTGCACATGACTGTAGGTGCAGCCTGCACATGACTGTAGGTGCAGCCTGCACATGACTGTAGGTGCAGCCTGCACATGACTGTAGGTGCAGCCTGCACATGACTGTAGGTGCAGCCTGCACATGACTGTAGGTGCAGCCTGCACATGACTGTAGGTGCAGCCTGCACATGACTGTAGGTGCAGCCTGCACATGACTGTAGGTGCAGCCTGCACATGACTGTAGGTGCAGCCTGCATATGACTGTAGGTGCAGCCTGCACATGACTGTAGGTGCAGCCTGCACATGACTGTAAAGCTGCCTGCCACCCAGTTCTGACACGTGTTGTGTTGACATTCAGGAGACCTTGGAGTGCACTCAACAACACACTTAGCCTGTAGGCCTCCACCAGTCGCCATAGTAACTACTACCCTCAATAATATGACAAAGGTTCTAAGAGAAGTAATATAACAAAGGTTCTAAGAGAAGTAATATGACAAAGGTTCTAAGAGAAGTAATATGACAAAGGTTCTAAGAGAAGTAATATGACAAAGGTTCTAACAGAAGTAATATGACAAAGGTTCTAAGAGAAGTAATATGACAAAGGTTCTAAGAGAAGTAATATGACAAAGGTTCTAAGAGAAGTAATATGACAAAGGTTCTAACAGAAGTAATATGACAAAGGTTCTAAGAGAAGTAATATGGCAAAGGTTCTAACAGAAGTAATATGACAAAGGTTCTAACAGAAGTAATATGACAAAGGTTCTAACAGAAGTAATATGACAAAGGTTCTAACAGAAGTAATATGACAAAGGTTCTAACAGAAGTAATATGACAAAGGTTCTAACAGAAGTAATATGACAAAGGTTCTAACAGAAGTAATATGACAAAGGTTCTAACAGAAGTAATATGACAAAGGTTCTAAGAGAAGTAATATGACAAAGGTTCTAAGTAATATGACGAAAGTATACAAATAAAACAGAAAAGTTTAAAAGTAAAGAATGTTGCAAAACTTTGAAAATAAACTGTATGGCAAACGAAACAAAGTTTGTTTACAGAAAGCTAATAGTGTTAGGCCATAAGGTGTGGATCTGACAGTCGCGCTTCAAGACCCAAGTGCTGGTTAATCCCGCCGCTAAACCTTGAGTGTATGAATGGTCAGCCCTTAACCCAATGGGCAGAGTTTCTTTCACCCTATGCCCCTGTTACCTAGCAGTAAAATAGGTACCTGGGTGTTAGTCAGTTGTCACGGGCTGCTTCCTGGGGGTGGAGGCCTGGTCGAGGACCGGGCCGCGGGGACACTAAAGCCCCGAAATCATCTCAAGATAACCTCAGGATAACCCACAACCCACAAGTGATGACCTTCCAACACTCATCACACAGTCACTGACGTCCTCTCATTCAATCGTCACCACAGGCATCATATTTGGCATCAATTATAGGCACCACAGGCATCATATTTGGCATCAATTATAGGCACCACAGGCATCATATTTGGCATCAATTATAGGCACCACAGGCATCATATTTGGCATCAATTATAGGCACCACAGGCATCATATTTGGCATCAATTATAGGCACCACAGGCATCATATTTGCCATCAATTATAGGCACCACAGGCATCATACTTGGCATCATATTTGCCATCAATTATAGGCACCACAGGCATCATATTTGGCATCAATTATAGGCACCACAGGCATCATATTTGGCATCAATTATAGGCACCACAGGCATCATATTTGGCATCAATTATAGGCACCACAGGCATCATATTTGGCATCAATTATAGGCACCACAGGCATCATATTTGGCATCAATTATAGGCACCACAGGCATCATATTTGGCATCAATTATAGGCACCACAGGCATCATATTTGGCATCAATTATAGGCACCACAGGCATCATATTTGCCATCAATTATAGGCACCACAGGCATCATACTTGGCATCATATTTGCCATCAATTATAGGCACCACAGGCATCATATTTGGCATCAATTATAGGCACCACAGGCATCATATTTGGCATCAATTATAGGCACCACAGGCATCATATTTGCCATCAATTATAGGCACCACAGGCATCATACTTGGCATCATATTTGCCATCAATTATAGGCACCACAGGCATCATATTTGGCATCAATTATAGGCACCACAGGCATCATATTTGGCATCAATTATAGGCACCACAGGCATATTTGGCATCAATTATAGGTACCACAGGCATCATATTTGCCATCAATTATAGGCACCACAGGCATCATATTTGCCATCAATTATAGGCACCACAGGCATCATATTTGGCATCAATTATAGGCACCACAGGCATCATATTTGGCATCAATTATAGGCACTACAGGCATCATATTTGGCATCAATTATAGGCACCACAGGCATCATATTTGGCATCAATTATAGGCACCACAGGCATCATATTTGGCATCAATTATAGGCACCACAGGCATCATATTTGGCATCAATTATAGGCACCACAGGCATCATATTTGGCATCAATTATAGGCACCACAGGCATCATATTTGGCATCAATTATAGGCACTACAGGCATCATATTTGGCATCAATTATAGGCACCACAGGCATCATATTTGGCATCAATTATAGGCAGCACAGGCATCATATTTGGCATCAATTATAGGCACCACAGGCATCATATTTGGCATCAATTATAGGCACCACAGGCATCATATTTGGCATCAATTATAGGCACCACAGGCATCATATTTGCCATCAATTATAGGCACCACAGGTATCATATTTGCCATCATTTATAGGCACCACAGGCATCATATTTGCCATCAATTATAGGCACCACAGGCATCATATTTGCCATCAATTATAGGCACCACAGGCATATTTGCCATCAATTATAGGCACCACAGGCATCATATTTGCCATCAATTATAGGCACCACAGGCATCATATTTGCCATCAATTATAGGCACCACAGGCATCATATTTGGCATCAATTATAGGCACCACAGGCATCATATTTGGCATCAATTATAGGCACTACAGGCATCATATTTGGCATCAATTATAGGCACCACAGGCATCATATTTGGCATCAATTATAGGCACCACAGGCATCATATTTGGCATCAATTATAGGCACCACAGGCATCATATTTGGCATCAATTATAGGCACCACAGGCATCATATTTGGCAACAATTATAGGCACCACAGGCATCATATTTGCCATCAATTATAGGCACCACAGGCATATTTGCCATCAATTATAGGCACCACAGGCATCATATTTGCCATCAATTATAGGCACCACAGGCATATTTGCCATCAATTATAGGCACCACAGGCATCATATTTGGCATCAATTATAGGCACCACAGGCATCATATTTGCCATCAATTATAGGCACCACAGGCATCATATTTGCCATCAATTATAGGCACCACAGGCATCATATTTGGCATCAATTATAGGCACCACAGGCATCATATTTGGCATCAATTATAGGCACCACAGGCATCATATTTGCCATCAACTATAGGCACCACAGGCATCATATTTGCCATCAATTATAGGCACCACAGGCATCATATTTGCCATCAATTATAGGCACCACAGGCATCATATATGCCATCAATTATAGGCACCACAGGCATCATATTTGGCATCAATTATAGGCACCACAGGCATCATATTTGCCATCAATTATAGGCACCACAGGCATCATATTTAGCATCAATTATAGGCACCACAGGCATCATATTTGCCATCAATTATAGGCACCACAGGCATCATATATGCCATCAATTATAGGCACCACAGGCATCATATTTGGCATCATATTTGGCATCAATTATAGGCACCACAGGCATCATATTTGCCATCAATTATAGGCACCACAGGCATCATATATGCCATCAATTATAGGCACCACAGGCATCATATTTGGCATCAATTATAGGCACCACAGGCATCATATTTGGCATCAATTATAGGCACCACAGGCATCATATTTGGCATCAATTATAGGCACCACAGGCATCATATTTGGCATCAATTATAGGCACCACAGGCATCATATTTGGCATCAATTATAGGCACCACAGGCATCATATTTGACATCAATTATAGGCACCACAGGCATCATATTTGGCATCAATTATAGGCACCACAGGCATCATATTTGGCATCAATTATAGGCACCACAGGCATCATATTTGGCATCAATTATAGGCACCACAGGCATCATATTTGGCATCAATTATAGGCACCACAGGCATCATATTTGACATCAATTATAGGCACCACAGGCATCATATTTGGCATCAATTATAGGCACCACAGGCATCATATTTGGCATCAATTATAGGCACCACAGGCATCATATTTGGCATCAATTATAGGCACCACAGGCATCATATTTGGCATCAATTATAGGCACCACAGGCATCATATTTGGCATCAATTATAGGCACCACAGGCATCATATTTGGCATCAATTATAGGCACCACAGGCATCATATTTGCCATCAATTATAGGCACCACAGGCATCATATTTGGCATCAATTATAGGCACCACAGGCATCATATTTGCCATCAATTATAGGCACCACAGGCATCATATTTGGCATCAATTATAGGCACCACAGGCATCATATTTGGCATCAATGAAGTATGGCATCAACTTGGAGTGACACCATTCCACACCTCATTATACACTTCGCCCATATGCTAAAAATACATATAATTGCCAAACATTTAACCTAACTCAATATATTCTTAGTTATACACCAAATTCTAATATATACTACGTTGAGGTTACCTTGAGTTGCTTCCGGGACTTAGCGTCCTCGCGGCCCGGTCGTCGACCAGGCCTCCTGGTTGCCGGACTGATCAACCAGGCTGTTGGACGCGGCTGCTCGCAGCCTGACGTATGAGTCACAGCCTGGTTGATCAGGTATCCTTTGGAGGTGCTTATCCAGTTCTCTCTTGAACACTGTGAGGGGTCGGACAGTTATGTCCCTTATGTGTAGTGGAAGCGTGTTGAACAGTCTCGGGCCTCTGATGTTGATAGTTCTCTCTTGAACACTGTGAGGGGTCGGACAGTTATGTCCCTTATGTGTAGTGGAAGCGTGTTGAACAGTCTCGGGCCTCTGATGTTGATAGTTCTCTCTTGAACACTGTGAGGGGTCGGCCAGTTATGTCCCTTATGTGTAGTGGAAGCGTGTTGAACAGTCTCGGGCCTCTGATGTTGATAGTTCTCTCTTGAACACTGTGAGGGGTCGGCCAGTTATGTCCCTTATGTGTAGTGGAAGCGTGTTGAACAGTCTCGGGCCTCTGATGTTGATAGTTCTCTCTTGAACACTGTGAGGGGTCGGACAGTTATGTCCCTTATGTGTAGTGGAAGCGTGTTGAACAGTCTCGGGCCTCTGATGTTGATAGTTCTCTCTTGAACACTGTGAGGGGTCGGTGAGTTATGTCCCTTATGTGTAGTGGAAGCGTGTTGAACAGTCTCGGGCCTCTGATGTTGATAGTTCTCTCTTGAACACTGTGAGGGGTCGGCCAGTTATGTCCCTTATGTGTAGTTGAAGCGTGTTGAACAGTCTCGGGCCTCTGATGTTGATAGTTCTCTCTTGAACACTGTGAGGGGTCGGCCAGTTATGTCCCTTATGTGTAGTGGAAGCGTGTTGAACACTCTCGGGCCTCTGATGTTGATAGTTCTCTCTCAGAGTACCTGTTGCACCTCTGCTTTTCAATACTAATTTATATCCGAGAAAATATCGTATATGTATACGGTATTTAATACATATGTATTAAAGTTGATGAGGGCGTGCTGGGCCCCGGGTAGGGGGGAGGGTAGGAATGTTAACATATACACTGTATTAATGAATCATGTCCTTTACCAACCTCTTCCATATGTGTACAATTAAAGAAAAACTCAATTTCTTGGAGTGAAACCGTTTGTCTATAATTGGAAAGTTAACTGACGAGAAAGGTTACCACAAGAGAGACGGGGAGTTAAGTATGGCATCACCAGCCCTTAACACCTAGTCTGGTCATGGGCGAAATATTCGGTCACATCCCCCAAGACTTCTGGTCACGGGCGAAATATTCGGTCACATCCCCCAAGACTTCTGGTCACGGGCGAAATATTCGGTCACATCCCCCAAGACTTCTGGTCACGGGCGAAATATTCGGTCACATCCCCCAAGACTTCTGGTCACGGGCGAAATATTCGGTCACATCCCCCAAGACTTCTGGTCACAGGTGAAATATTCGGTCACATGCCCCAAGACTTCTGGTCACGGGTGAAATATTCGGTCACATCCCCCAAGACTTCTGGTCACGGGTGAAATATTCGGTCACATCCCCCAAGACTTCTGGTCACGGGTGAAATATTCGGTCACATCCCCCAAGACTTCTGGTCACGGGTGAAATATTCGGTCACATGCCCCAAGATTTTCTTATTAAAGAATGCTTTTTTCTTCAACACAAATTACTTTAATTTCTTCATAGTATTATATTTTCTGAAAGGGAAAAATGGAGCTAATTCCGGCTTTCCTCCCCCTGTTGGAAAACCCCGACACCATTTACTAATATTCAATACAATAGGCAGATAATATTGCTGCTGGGTTGTATAAATAAATTCACTCATAGAAGACGGCAGTGGAATTTTTCGTCAATAGAAAACGGAATATCATTGCCACGTCGACATTAATTTCACCAACTAATTCTGTTGGGAAACATTCTTAATACACCAGTTTTTGGATTGTTAACATCATAAAAGCATCTCACTTGAATTAAGTTAATTATTAGTACCAAAATAGAGTAAATGTGACCCTTCTACCACTTCCTGACCTCTGCGCAAGAGCGCCAGGGCGTCAGTAGAGGAGGGCCAGGAGTCAGCCAGTGTTAATTTACCAAGTCGCTGGAACAAATCTAGCTCCTAGAATTCTCCCTTGGACAGCTGTGTTACGGAATTAAAATGCTTCTGTTATCGACATGCAACTACATCTACTATAAGGGAAGTGCATTACCGAAACCCGTTTGTTATCTTCACATTCGTGGCCAGTTATGTTAGGTATGTATAGGGCGAACCAGTTAGCACATGAGACAGCAACCAGACCCAGGTAAATATTCCTTGGTCCTATTCTCATCTCTTTATCAATATACCAATGTTTCCTCTGATATAACTGTCATATACCTGCTTGATGGGGTTCTGGGAGTTCTACTCCCCAAGCCCGGCCCGAGGCCAGGCTTGACTTGTGAGAGTTTGGTCCACCAGGCTGTTGCTTGGAGCGGCCCACATACCCACCACAGCCTGGTTGGTCCGGAACGTCTTTTAGAAAACAGTCCAGTTTCCTCTTGAGGATGTCCACGGTTGTTCCGGCAATATTTCTTATGCTCGCTGGGAGGACGTTGAACAACCGTGGACCTCTGATGTTTATACAGTGTTCTCTGATTGTGCCTATGGCACCTCTGCTCTTCACTAGTTCTATTCTGCATTTTCTTCCATATCGTTCACTCCAGTACGTTGTTATTTTACTGTGTAGATTAGGGACCTGGCCCTCCAGTATTTTCTATGTGTATATTATTTGGTATCTCTCTCGTCTCCTTTCTAGTGAGTACATTTGGAGAGCTTTGAGACGATCCCAATAATTTAGGTGCTTTATCTCGTCTATGCGTGCCGTATATGTTCTCTGTATTCCCTCTATTTCAGCAATCTCTCCTGCTCTGAAGGGGGAAGTGAGTACTGAGCAGTACTCGAGACGGGACAACACAAGTGACTTGAAGAGTACAACCATTGTGATGGGATCCCTGGATTTGAAAATTCTCGTAATCAATTTTATCATTTTTCTGGCTGACGCAATATTTGCTTGGTTATGCTCCCTAAACGTTAGGTCGTCGGACATCATTATTCCCAAATCCTTAACATACTGTTTACCTATTATGGGCAGATTAGATTGTGTTTTGTACCCTGTATTATGATTCAGATCCTCATTTTTGTCGTACCTGAGTACTTGGAATTTATCACTGTTAAACATCATGTTATTTTCTGCTGCCCAGTCGAAATAGTGAATGAAGCAGCCTCAATCGGTAGTGAATGTCTGCTAGTCAATAACTTTGATTAACTCCATATACACCATAAACCCCCATAATGTGCAAGGAAATCGATTTGTGGGAATTTTAAGAAATACAGTCCGCTTTTAACCATCATACAATTTGCTATCGATAAATATAAATTAAAGTAAAATATAAATTACTACATACATTAAATTAATTAAATATATAACTCACAAGTAAATATCCCCCCCGTCCTGGCCTCATCACTAATCAAAGTGATGACATGAGAGGGGGAAAGTTATCTTGAGATGATTTCGGGGCTTTTTTAGTGTCCCCGCGGCCCGGTCTTCGACCAGGCCTCCACCCCCAGGAAGCAGCCCGTGACAGCTGACTAACACCCAGGTACCTATTTTACTTCTAGGTAACAGGGGTATAGGGCGAAAGAAACTCTGCCAATTGTTTCTCGCCGGCGCCTGGGATCGAACCCAGGACCACGGGATCACAAGTCCAGCGTGCTGTCCGCTCGGCCGACCGGCTTCTAATTAGGGACAAAACATGTTATAATCTCCAGTGCCCAGAATGCCACGTGAGAGGTACACAGCGGTATAGACGGGAACATCAATATGATACTACTGGAAATTTTTTAGAGGAAGGCAGAAACAGAGTAGAACATGTAAGAGAGAAGAACAGTCAGATGGAACCACTACAGGAGTACAGAGGGGGAGGGAGATACCCACAACACTGGAATACAAGTCATCAACAAGTACACAGGTACTACACCACACAACACCCGTCCTACTACCAACACTGGACGAACCACTACCAACACTGGATGAACCACTACCAACACTGGACGAACCACTACCAAAACTGGATGAACCACTACCAAAACTGGATGAACCACTACCAAAACTGGATGAACCACTACCAAAACTGGATGAACCACTACCAAAACTGGATGAACCACTACCAAAACTGGATGAACCACTACCAAAACTGGATGAACCACTACCAAAACTGGACGAACCACTACCAACACTGGATGAACCACTACCAACACTGGATGAACCACTACCAAAACTGGATGAACCACTACCAACACTGGACGAACCACTACCAACACTGGATGAACCACTACCAAAACTGGATGAACCACTACCAAAACTGGATGAACCACTACCAACACTGGATGAACCACTACCAAAACTGGATGAACCACTACCAAAACTGGATGAACCACTACCAAAACTGGATGAACCACTACCAAAACTGGATGAACCACTACCAAAACTGGATGAACCACTACCAAAACTGGATGAACCACTACCAACACTGGACGAACCACTACCAACACTGGATGAACCACTACCAAAACTGGATGAACCACTACCAAAACTGGATGAACCACTACCAAAACTGGATGAACCACTACCAACACTGGACGAACCACTACCAACACTGGACGAACCACTACCAACACTGGATGAACCACTACCAAAACAACACACCCTGGACCTGGGGAGGGGGAGAACTACCAAAGCCCACCAGAAGTGACACGTAATATGGGAAATCATTCATATTTGCAAACATACAAGGCCTAAAATCAAAGTCAATAAAGTTCATAAATGGCCGTCTAATAGAATCGAACTCAATATTTGGTGCATTTACAGAAACCCACACAAAAGACCACATGGATAGTGAAATCTGGATCCCAGTTATAATCTATATAGATGTGACAGAGTAATTAGGTCAAGTGGAGGAGAAGGTCTGTATATTAAAGAGGAGCTGGCATGCACAGAGCTCCTCAACTCGTTCAATGAGGTGGTAGAGGTACTTGGAATCAAGTTAGAAAAATATGAATCTACTTATTATTTTAATATACAAACCTCTAGATGCAACAGTTGAGGAATTCACTGAACAGATCCACAAAATAGAGAATATCCTTGATAACCTAGCAAACCCAGCACCAGATATTATCTTCCTTTGAGACTTCAATCTACCCAGTTTACAAAGTTAGTAAACAATAACATTATAGCAGGAAGTCAACCTGGAAATAACCAACCACAGGTCAGAGAACTACTGAGATTCTGTGACTAATTCTCGCTCAGTCAGCAGATTACAGAACCAACTAGGAACGAGAACACGCTGGACCTGATATTCACTAACAATGATGAGCTAATTAGAGACATTACTGTCTCAGACACCACGTACTCGGACCACAAGCTCATTGAAGTGCAAACTAACATTAATAACGGTAGTAGGCCCAAGAGAAACAACAAGCGAGAAGGGTTATTCAATAAATTCAGTTTTAATAATAAGAGGATAGACTGGGAGAAAATAAACAGGGAACTTACAAACATTCAATGGGGAAAATGTTCTAAGAAATAAAAATCCTACACAAGGAATAGAAAAACTGACTTCTGAAGCATATGAAGTCTGTCTGAAACATGTTCCTTTGAGGAAAGCCAGAAAGAGGTCCAATGTAGAAAGAGAACGGGGAGGATTTACTGGGCGCAAATCCTTAACTGTAGCCTCTGTTTAACGCAACAGTAAAATGTGTACTTGGTTGTAACAAGGATTCTTCGCGGCGGGGATCGTATTCCAGGAACCTGCCTGAAACGCTACGCGTACTAGTGGCTCTACAAGAATGTAACAACTCTTGTATATATCTCAAAAAAAAAAAAAAAAAAAAAAAAAAAAAAAAAAAAAAAAAAACGCAGACGACACTACAAAAGAAAAAAGAAGTTGACGGAAAGGCTTAAGCAGACACGACTCTCCATACAGAGAAGAAATAATTTAAACAGGGAGATTAAAGAAATGGAACAGAGACTGAAGCATTCCTATCAGACTGAAGAAAGCCAACTAGAACAGAAAGTAATTCAAGAAATAAAGAAAACCCAAAATATTTCTTCACATATGCTAAACCAAAAGCAAAAACCACTGCCAGTACTGGACCTATTCTTACTGGGGAAGGTTCATACACGGAGGATGACAGTGAAATTAGAAATTAGTGAAATCCTAAAAAAGCAGTATGAGGACATGTTTAGCACTCCAATACACAGCATGAAAGTGGAAGATTCGGACAATTTCTTTATGAATGATACTCAAACACCTGTAAATATAACTGATATCAACACGAGTGTAGCAGATTTTGAAAGAGAAATTGACAATATGCCCATGCACTCAGCCCCGGGTCCAGACTCATGGAATTCAATATTTATAAAGAAATGCAAAGTGCCGGTAGCACAGGCACTCAGTATAGTGTGGAGGAAGAGCTTGAACACGGGGGAGAGACCAGATGCACTTAAAGTAGCAGACATAGCCCCTCTACACAAGGGAGGGAGCAAAGCATTGGCAAAGAATTAAAGACCAGTTGCACTAACGTCCCACATAATAAAAGTATTTGAGAGAGTGATCAGGAGTCAGGTCACTATTTTCATGGAGACCAATGACCTCCACAACCCAGGCCAACATGGATTTAGAGCAGGAAGAATCATGCCTCTCACAGGTACCTGACCATTATGACAAAATCACTGAGGCATTAGAAGAAAAACAGAATGCAGATGTGGTATATACGGATTTCGCAAAGGCATTCCGTAAATGTGACCATGGAGTGATAGCACACAAAATGAGGTCAATGGGAATAACTGGTAAAGTAGGACGCTGGATACTCAGTTTTCTGTCAAACAGAACACAGAGTAACAGTCAACCATTTAAAATGGAGTCCAAGCGCAGTTAAAAGCACTGTACCTCAAGGTACAGTCCTTGCACCACTCCATTTTTCTTATTCTCGTATCAGATATAGACTCAAATACAAGTCACAGCTTCATATCATCCTTTGCAGATGACACAAAAATCAGCATGAAAATTACTTCTGCTGAAGATATTGAAAAACTTCAAGCAGATTCAAGCATAAAGTTTTTGACTGGACAGCTGAAAATAACATGATGGTTAACTGATAAATTCTAGGTACTCAGGTACGGTAAAAATGAGGACCTGAAACATAATACAGGGTACAAAACACAATCAAATTTGCCCATAATAGGAAAGCAACATGTAAAGGATTTGGGAAAAATGATGTCTGACGACCTAACGTTAAGGGAGCATAACCAAGCAAATATTGCGATAGCCAGAAAAATGATAGGATGGATTACGAGAACTTTCAAATCCAGGGATCCCATCACAATGGTTGTACTCTTCAAGTCACTTGTGTTGTCCCGTCTCGAGTACTGCTCAGTACTCACTTCCCCCTTCAGAGCAGGAGAGATTGCTGAAATAGAGGGAATACAGAGAACATAAACAGCACACATAGACGCGATAAAGCACCTAAATTATTGGGATCGTCTCAAAGCTCTCCAAATGTACTCGCTAGAAAGGCGACAGGAAAGATATCAAATAATATACACATGGAAAATACTGGAAGGCCAGGTTCGAAATCTGCACAGTAAAATAACAACGTACTGGAGTGAACGACATGGAAGAAAATGCAGAATAGACCCAGTGAAGAGCAGAGGTGCCATAGGCACAATCAGAGAACACTGTATAAACATCAGAGGTCCGCGGTTGTTCAACGTCCTCCCAGCGAGCATAAGAAATATTGCCGGAACAACCGTGGACATCTTCAAGAGGAAACTAGACAGTTTCCTCCAAGGAGTGCCGGACCAACCGGGCTGTGGTGGGTATGTGGGCCTGCGGGCCGCTCCAAGCAACAGCCTGGAGAGAGCAGCAGCATCAGATTGGTGAGACGTCGCCAGTGGAGTCCCGCAGGGTTCAGTCCTTGGACCTATACTGTTTTTGATATATGTAAATGATCTCCCAGAGGGTATAGATTCATTCTTCTCATTGTGTGTGTGCTGATGATGCAAAAATTATGATGAGGATTAAGACAAAGAAAGATAGGAGGAGGCTACAAGAGGACCTAGACAGACTGAATGAATGGTCCAACAAATGTCTACTAAAGTTCAACCCGAGTAAATGTAAGATAAGGAAACTAGGCGGTGGAAACAGGAGGCCAGACACAGGATACAAAATAGGAGATGAAGTACTTCATGAAACGGACAGAGAGAAAGATCTAGGAGTTGATATCACACCAAACCTGTCTCCTGAAGCCCACATAAGAATAACATCGGCGTCGTATGCAAGGCTGGCTAACATCAGAACTGCCGTCAGGAACCTGTGAAAGGAATCTTTCACAACCTTGTACACCACATATGTAAGATAAATCCTGGAGTATGCAGCACCAGCATGGAGCCCGTACCTAGTCAAGCATAAGAAGAAGCTGGAAAAATTTCAGAGCTACTCCCAGAACTAAGAGGCATGAGTTATGAGGAAAGGCTGCGGGAAATGCACCTCACGACACTGGAAGACAGAAGAGTAAGGGGAGACATGATCACTACCTACAAAATTCTCAGGGAAGTTGACAGGGTTGATAAGGATAAACTTTTTAACACTGGCGGTACTCGAACAAGGGGACACAGGTGGAAACTGAGTACCCAAATGAGCCACAGAGACATTAGAAAGAACTATTTCAGTGTCAGAGTGGTTGACAAATGGAATGCATTAGGCAGTGATGTGGTGGAGGCTGACTCCATACACAGTTTCAAGTGTAGATGTGATAGAGCCCAATAGGCTCAGGAACCTGTACACCTGTTGATTGACAGTTGAGAGGCGGGCCGAAAGAGCAAAGCTCAACCCCCGCAAACACAACTAGGTGAATACACATATGCTAGGGGGGCGGGGGTACCGACAATGTCCAGGTCTGTCTCCCATCTATCTATCCATCCATTTATCTATCCATACATCTATTTCTCCATCTATCTCCCAATCTATCGAACCATTCACTTATCTGTCCAACTATCCATGCATTATCCGGCTATTTATCCATTCGTCAATACATCAATCAATGACTTTACAAATATTTAGCAGAGTAGGCGACGGGCAGTGCCAATAATCGTGGCGGAGGTCTCAATATGTGGCCCTGGCACGCTCTTATCCCCTAGAACTGTGGCCACCCCGACCAGCCTACGTTGACCCCACACCCCACACCATCCCCCCTGCAAACTTGGGTGAGCCGGTAGTGGGACTCCAGTTTTTAAAGCTTCCCGGTATCTAACCAGGCCTCTGGGTTGACGGTGTGCTCCACCAGACTGTTGGTGTCCGCTGCACGCACAGATGGGCAACCACAACGGTTATTGGCCGACCACTTGCGTGCGTGCGTGTGTGTGTGTGTGGGGGGGGGGGGAGAGCACGCGGGGGAGCATATTCTACAGCGTCAGTGGGTGGTGGTGGGGTCATGTAGGCCCCCAACACCTGTGGTGGGGTCATGTATACCACCCAACACCTGTGGTGGGGTCATGTAGGCCCCCAACACCTGTGGTGGGGTCATGTAGATCTCCCAACACCTGTGGTGGGGTCATGAAGACCCCAACACCTGTGGTGGGGTCATGTACACCACCCAACACCTGTGGTGGGTTCATGTAGGCCCCCAACACCTGTGGTGGGGTCATGTAGATCTCCCAACACCTGTGGTGGGGTCATGAAGACCCCAACACCTGTGGTGGGGTCATGTACACCACCCAACACCTGTGGTGGGGTCATGTACACCACCCAACACCTGTGGTGGGGTCATGTAGGCCCCCAACACCTGTGGTGGGGTCATGTATACCACCCAACACCTGTGGTGGGGTCATGTAGGCCCCCAACACCTGTGGTGGGGTCATGTAGATCTCCCAACACCTGTGGTGGGGTCATGAAGACACCAACACCTGTGGTGGGGTCATGTACACCACCCAACACCTGTGGTGGGGTCATGTACACCACCCAACACCTGTGGTGGGGTCATGACGACCCCCAACACCTGTGGTGGGGTCATGGAGACCCCCAACACCTGTGGTGGGGTCATATACACCCCCAACACCTGTGGTGGGGTCATGTACGCCACCAACACCTGTGGTGGGGTCATGTACACCACCCAACACCTGTGGTGGGGTCATGTACACCCCCAACACCTGTGGTGGGGTCATGTACACCCCCCAACACCTGTGGTGGGGTCATGTACACCCCCCAACACCTGTGGTGGGGTCATGTACACCCCCCAACACCTGTGGTGGGGTCATGTACACCCCCCAACACCTGTGGTGGGGTCATGTACACCCCCCAACACCTGTGGTGGGGTCATGTACACCCCCCAACACCTGTGGTGGGGTCATGTACACCCCCCAACACCTGTGGTGGGGTCATGTACACCCCCCAACACCTGTGGTGGGGTCATGTACACCCACCAACACCTGTGGTGGGGTCATGTACACCCACCAACACCTGTGGTGGGGTCATGTACACCCCCCAACACCTGTGGTGGGGTCATGTACACCCCCCAACACCTGTGGTGGGGTCATGTACACCCCCCAACACCTGTGGTGGGGTCATGTACACCCCCCAACACCTGTGGTGGGGTCATGTACACCCACCAACACCTGTGGTGGGGTCATGTACACCCACCAACGCCTGTGGTGGGGTCATGTACACCCCCAACACCTGTGGTGGGGTCATGTACACCCCCCAACACCTGTGGTGGGGTCATGATAACCCCCAACACCTGTGGTGGGGTCATGTACACCCCCCAACACCTGTGGTGGGGTCATGTACACCCCCCAACACCTGTGGTGGGGTCATGTACACCCCCCAACACCTGTGGTGGGGTCATGTACACCCCCCAACACCTGTGGTGGGGTCATGTACACCCACCAACACCTGTGGTGGGGTCATGTACACCCCCCAACACCTGTGGTGGGGTCATGTACACCCCCCAAGACCTGTGGTGGGGTCATGTACACCCCCCAACACCTGTGGTGGGGTCATGTACACCCCCCAACACCTGTGGTGGGGTCATGTACACCCACCAACACCTGTGGTGGGGTCATGTACACCCCCCAACACCTGTGGTGGGGTCATGTACACCCACCAACACCTGTGGTGGGGTCATGTACACCCCCCAACACCTGTGGTGGGGTCATGTACACCCACCAACACCTGTGGTGGGGTCATGTACACCCCCCAACACCTGTGGTGGGGTCATGTACACCCACCAACACCTGTGGTGGGGTCATGTACACCCCCCAACACCTGTGGTGGGGTCATGTACACCCCCCAACACCTGTGGTGGGGTCATGTACACCCCCCAACACCTGTGGTGGGGTCATGTACACCCCCCAACACCTGTGGTGGGGTCATGTACACCCCCCAACACCTGTGGTGGGGTCATGTACACCCCCCAACACCTGTGGTGGGGTCATGTACACCCCCCAACACCTGTGGTGGGGTCATGTACACCCCCCAACACCTGTGGTGGGGTCATGTACACCCCCCAACACCTGTGGTGGGGTCATGTACACCCCCCAACACCTGTGGTGGGGTCATGTACACCCCCCAACACCTGTGGTGGGGTCATGTACACCCCCCAACACCTGTGGTGGGGTCATGTACACCCCCCAACACCTGTGGTGGGGTCATGTACACCCCCCAACACCTGTGGTGGGGTCATGTACACCCCCCAACACCTGTGGTGGGGTCATGTACACCCACCAACACCTGTGGTGGGGTCATGTACACCCCCCAACACCTGTGGTGGGGTCATGTACACCCCCCAACACCTGTGGTGGGGTCATGTACACCCCCCAACACCTGTGGTGGGGTCATGTACACCCCCCAACACCTGTGGTGGGGTCATGTACACCCCCCAACACCTGTGGTGGGGTCATGTACACCCCCCAACACCTGTGGTGGGGTCATGTACACCCCCCAACACCTGTGGTGGGGTCATGTACACCCCCCAACACCTGTGGTGGGGTCATGTACACCCACCAACACCTGTGGTGGGGTCATGTACACCCCCCAACACCTGTGGTGGGGTCATGTACACCCACCAATACAAAATGAAAGCGGCTCGCGAAAGTGTCATACTGTCCTGTTTTCTGTTTTAGGTCCTCTGGCTTAGACTGTCAGGTTCGTAGAGAAAAAACTTTTCATGACCTTTTGGAACTTTAGAACTTCCTGCCCTACTAACCGGCCACTTCCTGCCCTACTAACCGGCCACTTCCTGCCCTACTAACCGGCCACTTCCTGCCCTACTAACCGGCCACTTCCTGCCCTACTAACCGGCCACTTCCTGCCCTACTAACCGGCCACTTCCTGCCCTACTAACCGGCCACTTCCTGCCCTACTAACCGGCCACTTCCTGCCCTACTAACCGGCCACTTCCTGCCCTACTAACCGGCCACTTCCTGCCCTACTAACCGGCCACTTCCTGCCCTACTAACCGGCCACTTCCTGCCCTACTAACCGGCCACTTCCTGCCCTACTAACCGGCCACTTCCTGCCCTACTAACCGGCCACTTCCTGCCCTACTAACCGGCCACTTCCTGCCCTACTAACCGGCCACTTCCTGCCCTACTAACCGGCCACTTCCTGCCCTACTAACCGGCCACTTCCTGCCCTACTAACCGGCCACTTCCTGCCCTACTAACCGGCCACTTCCTGCCCTACTAACCGGCCACTTCCTGCCCTACTAACCGGCCACTTCCTGCCCTACTAACCGGCCACTTCCTGCCCTACTAACCGGCCACTTCCTGCCCTACTAACCGGCCACTTCCTGCCCTACTAACCGGCCACTTCCTGCCCTACTAACCGGCCACTTCCTGCCCTACTAACCGGCCACTTCCTGCCCTACTAACCGGCCACTTCCTGCCCTACTAACCGGCCACTTCCTGCCCTACTAACCGGCCACTTCCTGCCCTACTAACCGGCCACAGGACCCTTAACCTTAGAACTTCCTGCCCTACTAACCGGCCACAGGACCCTTAACCTTAGAACTTCCTGCCCTACTAACCGGCCACAGGACCCTTAACCTTAGAACTTCCTGCCCTACTAACCGGCCACAGGACCCTTAACCTTAGAACTTCCTGCCCTACTAACCGGCCACAGGACCCTTAACCTTAGAACTTCCTGCCCTACTAACCGGCCACAGGACCCTTAACCTTAGAACTTCCTGCCCTACTAACCGGCCACAGGACCCTTAACCTTAGAACTTCCTGCCCTACTAACCGGCCACAGGACCCTTAACCTTAGAACTTCCTGCCCTACTAACCGGCCACTTCCTGCCCTACTAACCGGCCACAGGACCCTTAACCTTAGAACTTCCTGCCCTACTAACCGGCCACAGGACCCTTAACCTTAGAACTTCCTGCCCTACTAACCGGCCACAGGACCCTTAACCTTAGAACTTCCTGCCCTACTAACCGGCCACAGGACCCTTAACCTTAGAACTTCCTGCCCTACTAACCGGCCACAGGACCCTTAACCTTAGAACTTCCTGCCCTACTAACCGGCCACAGGACCCTTAACCTTAGAACTTCCTGCCCTACTAACCGGCCACAGGACCCTTAACCTTAGAACTTCCTGCCCTACTAACCGGCCACAGGATCCTTAACCTTAGAACTTCCTGCCCTACTAACCGGCCACAGGACCCTTAACCTTAGAACTTCCTGCCCTACTAACCGGCCACAGGACCCTTAACCTTAGAACTTCCTGCCCTACTAACCGGCCACAGGACCCTTAACCTTAGAACTTCCTGCCCTACTAACCGGCCACAGGACCCTTAACCTGCTGTCTTAGAAAAAAACACAAAATTTTAAATTTCACTGGAAAATCAACTTGCATTTTGAATTAGAATGATATTTGTCGGTAGCGCATATGAGAAGGGAGGCAGTGTGTAAGAGGACGGGTAAGAGGCGCGAGGTGGCCCATGTGTGGTGTGCTGGACCGGCGCCGGCCACCACACAGGTGCTAACACTGTTATAGTGGTGAGAGGTGTGGCATCTGTTACTGTGTGGTCACTGTCCTTGTGAAACATTGACCTGCCACCTCTCTCACCCCGGGAGAACCTATACCACGGCACGGCAGGCACGGCCACGATAAGGTGCAGGGGAGGATAAGGTGTAGGGGAGGATAAGGTGTAGGGGAGGATAAGGTGCAGGGGAGGATAAGGTGCAGGGGAGGATAAGGTGTAGGGGAGGATAAGGTGTAGGGGAGGATAAGGTGCAGGGGAGGATAAGGTGCAGGGGAGGATAAGGTGTAGGGGAGGATAAGGTGCAGGGGAGGATCAGGTGCAGGGGAGGATCAGGTGCAGGGAAGGATAAGGTGCAGGGGAGAATAAGGTGTAGGGGAGGATAAGGTGTAGGGGAGGATAAGGTGTAGGGGAGGATAAGGTGTAGGGGAGGATAAGGTGTACGGGAGGATAAGGTGTAGGGGAGGATAAGGTGCAGGGAAGGATAAGGTGCAGGGGAGGATCAGGTGCAGGGGAGAATAAGGTGCAGGGGGAGGATAAGGTGTACGGGAGGATAAGGTGTAGGGGAGGATAAGGTGCAGGGAAGGATAAGGTGCAGGGGAGGATCAGGTGCAGGGAAGGATAAGGTGCAGGGGGAGGATAAGGTGCAGGGGAGGATAAGGTGCAGGGGAGGATAAGGTGCAGGGGAGGATAAGGTGTAGGGGAGGATAAGGTGCAGCGGAGGATAAGGTGCAGGGGAGGATAAGGTGCAGGGGAGGATAAGGTGCATTGAAGGATAAGGTGTAGGGGAGGATAAGGTGCAGGGGAGGATAAGGTGTAGGGGAGGATAAGGTGCAGGGGAGGATAAGGTGCAGGGAAGGATAAGGTGCAGGGGGAGGATAAGGTGCAGGGGAGGATAAGGTGCAGGGGAAGATAAGGTGCAGGGAAGGATAAGGTGCAGGGGAGGATAAGGCGCAAGGAAGGATAAGGTGCAGGGGGAGGATAAGGTGCAGGGAAGGATAAGGTGCAGGGGGAGGATAAGGTGCAGGGGGAGGATAAGGTGCAGGGAAGGATAAGGTGCAGGGGGAGGATAAGGTGCAGGGAAGGATAAGGTGCAGGGGAGGATAAGGTGCAGGGAAGGATAAGGTGCAGGGAAGGATAAGGTGCAGGGGAGGATAAGGTGCAGGGGAGGATAAGGTGCAGGGGAGGATAAGGTGCAGGGGAGGATAAGGTGTAGGGGGAGGATAAGGTGTAGGGGAGGATAAGGTGCAGGGGAGGATAAGGTGTAGGGGAGGATAAGGTGTACGGGAGGATAAGGTGTAGGGGAGGATAAGGTGCAGGGAAGGATAAGGTGCAAGGGAGGATCAGGTGCAGGGAAGGATAAGGTGCAGGGGGAGGATAAGGTGTACGGGAGGATAAGGTGTAGGGGAGGATAAGGTGCAGGGAAGGATAAGGTGCAGGGGAGGATTAGGTGCAGGGAAGGATAAGGTGCAGGGGGAGGATAAGGTGCAGGGGAGGATAAGGTGCAGGGGAGGATAAGGTGTAGGGGAGGATAAGGTGCAGGGGAGGATAAGGTGCAGCGGAGGATAAGGTGCAAGGAGGATAAGGTGCAGGGGAGGATAAGGTGTAGGGGAGGATAAGGTGCAGGGGAGGATAAGGTGTAGGGGAGGATAAGGTGCAGGGGAGGATAAGGTGCAGGGAAGGATAAGGTGCAGGGGGAGGATAAGGTGCAGGGGAGGATAAGGTGCAGGGGAGGATAAGGTGCAGGGAAGGATAAGGTGCAGGGGAGGATAAGGTGCAAGGAAGGATAAGGTGCAGGGGGAGGATAAGGTGCAGGGAAGGATAAGGTGCAGGGGGAGGATAAGGTGCAGGGAAGGATAAGGTGCAGGGGGAGGATAAGGTGCAGGGAAGGATAAGGTGCAGGGGGAGGATAAGGTGCAGGGAAGGATAAGGTGCAGGGGAGGATAAGGTGCAGGGAAGGATAAGGTGCAGGGGAGGATAAGGTGCAGGGGAGGATAAGGTGCAGGGGAGGATAAGGTGTAGGGGAGGATAAGGTGTAGGGGAGGATAAGGTGCAGGGGAGGATAAGGTGCAGGGGAGGATAAGGTGCAGGGAAGGATAAGGTGCAGGGGGAGGATAAGGTGCAGGGGAGGATAAGGTGTAGGTGGAAGATGAGAGGGAGGAGGGAAGATGAGAGGGAGGGTGGAAGATGAGAGGGAGGGGGGAAGATGAGAGGGAGGGTGGAAGATGAGAGGGAGGAGGGAAGATGAGAGGGAGGGTGGAAGATGAGAGGGAGGAGGGAAGATGAGAGGGAGGAGGGAAGATGAGAGGGAGGGTGGAAGATGAGAGGGAGGGTGGAAGATGAGAGGGAGGGTGGAAGATGAGAGGGAGGGGGAAGATGAGAGGGAGGGGGGAAGATGAGAGGGAGGGTGGAAGATGAGAGGGAGGGGGGAAGATGAGAGGGAGGGGGAAGATGAGAGGGAGGGTGGAAGATGAGAGGGAGGGAAGATGAGAGGGAGGGGGGAAGATGAGAGGGAGGGGGGAAGATGAGAGGGAGGGTGGAAGATGAGAGGGAGGGGGAAGATGAGAGGGAGGGTGGAAGATGAGAGGGAGGAGGGAAGATGAGAGGGAGGGTGGAAGATGAGAGGGAGGAGGGAAGATGAGAGGGAGGGTGGAAGATGAGAGGGAGGAGGGAAGATGAGAGGGAGGAGGGAAGATGAGAGGGAGGGTGGAAGATGAGAGGGAGGGTGGAAGATGAGAGGGAGGGTGGAAGATGAGAGGGAGGGGGAAGATGAGAGGGAGGGTGGAAGATGAGAGGGAGGGTGGAAGATGAGAGGGAGGAGGGAAGATGAGAGGGAGGAGGGAAGATGAGAGGGAGGGTGGAAGATGAGAGGGAGGAGGGAAGATGAGAGGGAGGGTGGAAGATGAGAGGGAGGGTGGAAGATGAGAGGGAGGGTGGAAGATGAGAGGGAGGGTGGAAGATGAGAGGGAGGGTGGAAGATGAGAGGGAGGAGGGAAGATGAGAGGGAGGAGGGAAGATGAGAGGGAGGGTGGAAGATGAGAGGGAGGGTGGAAGATGAGAGGGAGGAGGGAAGATGAGAGGGAGGGTGGAAGATGAGAGGGAGGGTGGAAGATGAGAGGGAGGGGGGAAAATGAGAGGGAGGGGGAAGATGAGAGGGAAGGTGGAAGATGAGAGGGAGGAGGGAAGATGAGAGGGAGGGGGGAAGATGAGAGGGAGGAGGGAAGATGAGAGGGAGGGGGGAAGATGAGAGGGAGGAGGGAAGATGAGAGGGAGGGGGGAAGATGAGAGGGAGGAGGGAAGATGAGAGGGAGGAGGGAAGATGAGAGGGAGGGGGGAAGATGAGAGGGAGGGTGGAAGATGAGAGGGAGGGTGGAAGATGAGAGGGAGGGTGGAAGATGAGAGGGAGGGGGGAAAGATGAGAGGGAGGGGGAAGATGAGAGGGAAGGTGGAAGATGAGAGGGAGGAGGGAAGATGAGAGGGAGGGTGGAAGATGAGAGGGAGGAGGGAAGATGAGAGGGAGGGGGGAAGATGAGAGGGAGGAGGGAAGATGAGAGGGAGGGGGGAAGATGAGAGGGAGGAGGGAAGATGAGAGGGAGGAGGGAAGATGAGAGGGAGGGTGGAAGATGAGAGGGAGGGTGGAAGATGAGAGGGAGGGTGGAAGATGAGAGGGAGGGGGGAAGATGAGAGGGAGGGGGAAGATGAGAGGGAAGGTGGAAGATGAGAGGGAGGAGGGAAGATGAGAGGGAGGGGGGAAGATGAGAGGGAGGAGGGAAGATGAGAGGGAGGGGGGAAGATGAGAGGGAGGAGGGAAGATGAGAGGGAGGAGGGAAGATGAGAGGGAGGGTGGAAGATGAGAGGGAGGGTGGAAGATGAGAGGGAGGGGGGAAGATGAGAGGGAGGAGGGAAGATGAGAGGGAGGGGGGAAGATGAGAGGGAGGAGGGAAGATGAGAGGGAGGAGGGAAGATGAGAGGGAGGGTGGAAGATGAGAGGGAGGGTGGAAGATGAGAGGGAGGGGGGAAGATGAGAGGGAGGTGGAAGATGAGAGGGAGGAGGGAAGATGAGAGGGAGGGGGGAAGATGAGAGGGAGGAGGGAAGATGAGAGGGAGGAGGGAAGATGAGAGGGAGGGTGGAAGATGAGAGGGAGGGTGGAAGATGAGAGGGAGGGGGGAAGATGAGAGGGAGGGGAGAAGATGAGAGGGAGGGTGGAAGATGAGAGGGAGGGTGGAAGATGAGAGGGAGGAGGGAAGATGAGAGGGAGGGTGGAAGATGAGAGGGAGGGGGAAGATGAGAGGGAGGGTGGAAGATGAGAGGAGGGGGGAAGATGAGAGGGAGGGGGAAGATGAGAGGGAGGAGGGAAGATGAGAGGGAGGGTGGAAGATGAGAGGGAGGGTGGAAGATGAGAGGGAGGGTGGAAGATGAGAGGGAGGGTGGAAGATGAGAGGGAGGGTGGAAGATGAGAGGGAGGGTGGAAGATGAGAGGGAGGGTGGAAGATGAGAGGGAGGAGGGAAGATGAGAGGGAGGAGGGAAGATGAGAGGGAGGGTGGAAGATGAGAGGGAGGGTGGAAGATGAGAGGGAGGGGGGAAGATGAGAGGGAGGGGGGAAGATGAGAGGGAGGGTGGAAGATGAGAGGAGGGTGGAAGATGAGAGGGAGGGTGGAAGATGAGAGGGAGGGTGGAAGATGAGAGGGAGGGGGGAAGATGAGAGGGAGGGGGAAGATGAGAGGGAGGGTGGAAGATGAGAGGGAGGGTGGAAGATGAGAGGGAGGGTGGAAGATGAGAGGGAGGGTGGAAGATGAGAGGGAGGGTGGAAGATGAGAGGGAGGGTGGAAGATGAGAGGGAGGGTGGAAGATGAGAGGGAGGGGGAAGATGAGAGGGAGGGTGGAAGATGAGAGGGAGGGTGGAAGATGAGAGGGAGGGTGGAAGATGAGAGGGAGGGGGGAAGATGAGAGGGAGGGGGGAAGATGAGAGGGAGGGTGGAAGATGAGAGGGAGGGGGGAAGATGAGAGGGAGGGGGAAGATGAGAGGGAGGGGGGAAGATGAGAGGGAGGGTGGAAGATGAGAGGGAGGGTGGAAGATGAGAGGGAGGGGGGAAGATGAGAGGGAGGGGGAAGATGAGAGGGAGGGGAAGATGAGAGGGAGGGTGGAAGATGAGAGGGAGGGTGGAAGATGAGAGGGAGGAGGGAAGATGAGAGGGAGGGGGGAAGATGAGAGGGAGGGGGGAAGATGAGAGGGAGGGTGGAAGATGAGAGGGAGGGTGGAAGATGAGAGGGAGGGTGGAAGATGAGAGGGAGGAGGGAAGATGAGAGGGAGGAGGGAAGATGAGAGGGAGGGTGGAAGATGAGAGGGAGGAGGGAAGATGAGAGGGAGGGTGGAAGATGAGAGGGAGGGTGGAAGATGAGAGGGAGGGTGGAAGATGAGAGGGAGGGTGGAAGATGAGAGGGAGGGTGGAAGATGAGAGGGAGGGTGGAAGATGAGAGGGAGGGTGGAAGATGAGAGGGAGGGTGGAAGATGAGAGGGAGGGTGGAAGATGAGAGGGAGGGGGAAGATGAGAGGGAGGGTGGAAGATGAGAGGGAGGGTGGAAGATGAGAGGGAGGGGGGAAGATGAGAGGGAGGGTGGAAGATGAGAGGGAGGGTGGAAGATGAGAGGGAGGGTGGAAGATGAGAGGGAGGGTGGAAGATGAGAGGGAGGGGGGAAGATGAGAGGGAGGGGGAAGATGAGAGGGAGGGGGGAAGATGAGAGGGAGGGGGAAGATGAGAGGGAGGGTGGAAGATGAGAGGGAGGAGGGAAGATGAGAGGGAGGGTGGAAGATGAGAGGGAGGGTGGAAGATGAGAGGGAGGGGGGAAGATGAGAGGGAGGGTGGAAGATGAGAGGGAGGGTGGAAGATGAGAGGGAGGGTGGAAGATGAGAGGGAGGGGGGAAGATGAGAGGGAGGGTGGAAGATGAGAGGGAGGGTGGAAGATGAGAGGGAGGGGGGAAGATGAGAGGGAGGGTGGAAGATGAGAGGGAGGGTGGAAGATGAGAGGGAGGAGGGAAGATGAGAGGGAGGGTGGAAGATGAGAGGGAGGGGGAAGATGAGAGGGAGGGTGGAAGATGAGAGGGAGGGGGGAAGATGAGAGGGAGGGGGAAGATGAGAGGGAGGGTGGAAGATGAGAGGGAGGAGGGAAGATGAGAGGGAGGGGGGAAGATGAGAGGGAGGGGGGAAGATGAGAGGGAGGAGGGAAGATGAGAGGGAGGGTGGAAGATGAGAGGGAGGGGGGAAGATGAGAGGGGGTGGAAGATGAGAGGGAGGGTGGAAGATGAGAGGGAGGAGGGAAGATGAGAGGGAGGAGGGAAGATGAGAGGGAGGGTGGAAGATGAGAGGGAGGGGGGAAGATGAGAGGGAGGGTGGAAGATGAGAGGGAGGGTGGAAGATGAGAGGGAGGGTGGAAGATGAGAGGGAGGGTGGAAGATGAGAGGGAGGGGGAAGATGAGAGGGAGGGTGGAAGATGAGAGGGAGGGTGGAAGATGAGAGGGAGGGGGGAAGATGAGAGGGAGGGTGGAAGATGAGAGGGAGGGTGGAAGATGAGAGGGAGGAGGGAAGATGAGAGGGAGGGGGAAAGATGAGAGGGAGAGGGGAAGATGAGAGGGAGGGTGGAAGATGAGAGGGAGGGTGGAAGATGAGAGGGAGGAGTGGAAGATGAGAGGGAGGAGGGAAGATGAGAGGGAGGGGGAAGATGAGAGGGGGGGAAGATGAGAGGGAGGGTGGAAGATGAGAGGGAGGGGGAAGATGAGAGGGAGGAGGGAAGATGAGAGGGAGGGGGAAGATGAGAGGGAGGGTGGAAGATGAGAGGGAGGGTGGAAGATGAGAGGGAGGGTGGAAGATGAGAGGGAGGGTGGAAGATGAGAGGGAGGGTGGAAGATGAGAGGGAGGGTGGAAGATGAGAGGGAGGGGGAAGATGAGAGGGAGGGTGGAAGATGAGAGGGAGGGTGGAAGATGAGAGGGAGGGTGGAAGATGAGAGGGAGGGTGGAAGATGAGAGGGAGGAGGGAAGATGAGAGGGAGGAGGGAAGATGAGAGGGAGGGGGAAGATGAGAGGAGGGTGGAAGATGAGAGGGAGGGAAGATGAGAGGGAGGGGGGAAGATGAGAGGGAGGGTGGAAGATGAGAGGGAGGGTGGAAGATGAGAGGGAGGGGGAAGATGAGAGGGAGGGGGGAAGATGAGAGGGAGGGTGGAAGATGAGAGGGAGGAGGGAAGATGAGAGGGAGGAGGGAAGATGAGAGGGAGGGGGAAGATGAGAGGGAGGAGGGAAGATGAGAGGGAGGGTGGAAGATGAGAGGGGTGGAAGATGAGAGGGAGGGTGGAAGATGAGAGGGAGGGTGGAAGATGAGAGGGAGGAGGGAAGATGAGAGGGAGGGGGAAGATGAGAGGGAGGGGGAAGATGAGAGGGAGGGTGGAAGATGAGAGGGAGGAGGGAAGATGAGAGGGAGGGGGAAGATGAGAGGGAGGGGGAAGATGAGAGGGAGGGTGGATGAGAGGGAGGGTGGAAGATGAGAGGGAGGGGGAAGATGAGAGGGAGGGTGGAAGATGAGAGGGAGGGTGTAAGATGAGAGGGAGGGGGAAGATGAGAGGGAGGGTGGAAGATGAGAGGGAGGGTGGAAGATGAGAGGGAGGGTGGAAGATGAGAGGAGGGTGGAAGATGAGAGGGAGGGGGGAAGATGAGAGGGAGGGTGGAAGATGAGAGGGAGGGTGGAAGATGAGAGGGAGGGTGGAAGATGAGAGGGAGGGTGGAAGATGAGAGGGAGGGGGAAGATGAGAGGGAGGGTGGAAGATGAGAGGGAGGGTGGAAGATGAGAGGGAGGAGGGAAGATGAGAGGGAGGAGGGAAGATGAGAGGGAGGGGGAAGATGAGAGGAGGGGGAAGATGAGAGGGAGGGGGAAGATGAGAGGGAGGAGGGAAGATGAGAGGGAGGGGGGAAGATGAGAGGGAGGGTGGAAGATGAGAGGGAGGGTGGAAGATGAGAGGGAGGGTGGAAGATGAGAGGGAGGGTGGAAGATGAGAGGGAGGGTGGAAGATGAGAGGGAGGGTGGAAGATGAGAGGGAGGGTGGAAGATGAGAGGGAGGAGGGAAGATGAGAGGGAGGGTGGAAGATGAGAGGGAGGGTGGAAGATGAGAGGGAGGGTGGAAGATGAGAGGGAGGGGGAAGATGAGAGGGAGGAGGGAAGATGAGAGGGAGGAGTGGAAGATGAGAGGGAGGGTGGAAGATGAGAGGGAAGGGTGGAAGATGAGGAGGAGGGGAAGATGAGAGGGAGGGGGAAGATGAGAGGGAGGGTGGAAGATGAGAGGGAGGGTGGAAGATGAGAGGGAGGGGGGAAGATGAGAGGGAGGGGGGAAGATGAGAGGGAGGGTGGAAGATGAGAGGGAGGGGGAAGATGAGAGGGAGGAGGGAAGATGAGAGGGAGGGGGAAGATGAGAGGGAGGGGGGAAGATGAGAGGGAGGGTGGAAGATGAGAGGAGGGTGGAAGATGAGAGGGAGGGTGGAAGATGAGAGGGAGGGTGGAAGATGAGAGGGAGGAGGGGAAGATGAGAGGGAGGGGGGAAGATGAGAGGGAGGGGGAAGATGAGAGGGAGGGTGGAAGATGAGAGGGAGGAGGGAAGATGAGAGGGAGGGGGAAGATGAGAGGGAGGGGGAAGATGAGAGGGAGGGGGAGATGAGAGGGAGGGTGGAAGATGAGAGGGAGGGGGAAGATGAGAGGGAGGGTGGAAGATGAGAGGGAGGGTGTAAGATGAGAGGGAGGGGGAAGATGAGAGGGAGGGTGGAAGATGAGAGGGAGGGTGGAAGATGAGAGGGAGGGTGGAAGATGAGAGGGAGGGTGGAAGATGAGAGGGAGGGTGGAAGATGAGAGGGAGGGGGAAGATGAGAGGGAGGGTGGAAGATGAGAGGGAGGGTGGAAGATGAGAGGGAGGAGGGAAGATGAGAGGGAGGGTGGAAGATGAGAGGGAGGGGGAAGATGAGAGGGAGGGTGGAAGATGAGAGGGAGGAGGGAAGATGAGAGGGAGGGGGAAGATGAGAGGGAGGGTGGAAGATGAGAGGGAGGGGGAAGATGAGAGGGAGGGTGGAAGATGAGAGGGAGGGTGGAAGATGAGAGGGAGGGTGGAAGATGAGAGGGAGGGGGGAAGATGAGAGGGAGGGTGGAAGATGAGAGGGAGGGTGGAAGATGAGAGGGAGGGGGAAGATGAGAGGGAGGGTGGAAGATGAGAGGGAGGGTGGAAGATGAGAGGGAGGGTGGAAGATGAGAGGGAGGGTGGAAGATGAGAGGGAGGGTGGAAGATGAGAGGGAGGGTGGAAGATGAGAGGGAGGGTGGAAGATGAGAGGGAGGTGGAAGATGAGAGGGAGGGTGGAAGATGAGAGGGAGGGTGGAAGATGAGAGGGAGGGTGGAAGATGAGAGGGAGGGTGGAAGATGAGAGGGAGGGTGGAAGATGAGAGGGAGGGGGAAGATGAGAGGGAGGGTGGAAGATGAGAGGGAGGGTGGAAGATGAGAGGGAGGGTGGAAGATGAGAGGGAGGGTGGAAGATGAGAGGGAGGGGGAAGATGAGAGGGAGGGGGAAGATGAGAGGGAGGGTGGAAGATGAGAGGGAGGGGGAAGATGAGAGGGAGGAGGGAAGATGAGAGGGAGGGGGGAAGATGAGAGGGAGGGGGAAGATGAGAGGGAGGGGGAAGATGAGAGGGAGGGGGAAGATGAGAGGGAGGGTGGAAGATGAGAGGGAGGGTGGAAGATGAGAGGGAGGGTGGAAGATGAGAGGGAGGGGGAAGATGAGAGGGAGGGGGAAGATGAGAGGGAGGGGGGAAGATGAGAGGGAGGGTGGAAGATGAGAGGGAGGGTGGAAGATGAGAGGGAGGGGGAAGATGAGAGGGAGGGGGAAGATGAGAGGGAGGGGGAAGATGAGAGGGAGGGTGGAAGATGAGAGGGAGGGTGGAAGATGAGAGGGAGGGGGGAAGATGAGAGGGAGGGGGAAGATGAGAGGGAGGGGGGAAGATGAGAGGGAGGGGGAAGATGAGAGGGAGGGTGGAAGATGAGAGGGAGGGGGAAGATGAGAGGGAGGGGGAAGATGAGAGGGAGGGTGGAAGATGAGAGGGAGGGTGGAAGATGAGAGGGAGGGTGGAAGATGAGAGGGAGGGGGAAGATGAGAGGGAGGGGGAAGATGAGAGGGAGGGGGAAGATGAGAGGGAGGGGGAAGATGAGAGGGAGGGTGGAAGATGAGAGGGAGGGGGAAGATGAGAGGGAGGGTGGAAGATGAGAGGGAGGGTGGAAGATGAGAGGGAGGGTGGAAGATGAGAGGGAGGGGGAAGATGAGAGGGAGGGTGGAAGATGAGAGGGAGGGTGGAAGATGAGAGGGAGGGTGGAAGATGAGAGGGAGGGTGGAAGATGAGAGGGAGGGTGGAAGATGAGAGGGAGGGTGGAAGATGAGAGGGAGGGTGGAAGATGAGAGGGAGGGTGGAAGATGAGAGGGAGGGGGAAGATGAGAGGGAGGGTGGAAGATGAGAGGGAGGGTGGAAGATGAGAGGGAGGGTGGAAGATGAGAGGGAGGGTGGAAGATGAGAGGGAGGGGGAAGATGAGAGGGAGGAGGGGAAGATGAGAGGGAGGGGGAAGATGAGAGGGAGGGGGAAGATGAGAGGGAGGGTGGAAGATGAGAGGGAGGGGGAAGATGAGAGGGAGGGGGGAAGATGAGAGGGAGGGTGGAAGATGAGAGGGAGGGGGAAGATGAGAGGGAGGGTGGAAGATGAGAGGGAGGGTGGAAGATGAGAGGGAGGGGGAAGATGAGAGGGAGGGTGGAAGATGAGAGGGAGGGGGAAGATGAGAGGGAGGGTGGAAGATGAGAGGGAGGAGGGAAGATGAGAGGGAGGGGGAAGATGAGAGGGAGGGTGGAAGATGAGAGGGAGGGTGGAAGATGAGAGGGAGGGTGGAAGATGAGAGGGAGGGTGGAAGATGAGAGGGAGGGGGAAGATGAGAGGGAGGGTGGAAGATGAGAGGGAGGGTGGAAGATGAGAGGGAGGGTGGAAGATGAGAGGGAGGGGGAAGATGAGAGGGAGGGTGGAAGATGAGAGGGAGGGGGGAAGATGAGAGGGAGGGTGGAAGATGAGAGGGAGGGTGGAAGATGAGAGGGAGGGGGAAGATGAGAGGGAGGGTGGAAGATGAGAGGGAGGGTGGAAGATGAGAGGGAGGGTGGAAGATGAGAGGGAGGGGGGAAGATGAGAGGGAGGGGGGGGAAGATGAGAGGGAGGGTGGAAGATGAGAGGGAGGGTGGAAGATGAGAGGGAGGGTGGAAGATGAGAGGGAGGGTGGAAGATGAGAGGGAGGGTGGAAGATGAGAGGGAGGGGGAAGATGAGAGGGAGGGTGGAAGATGAGAGGGAGGGGGAAGATGAGAGGGAGGGTGGAAGATGAGAGGGAGGGGGAAGATGAGAGGGAGGGTGGAAGATGAGAGGGAGGGGGGAAGATGAGAGGGAGGGTGGAAGATGAGAGGGAGGGGGGAAGATGAGAGGGAGGGTGGAAGATGAGAGGGAGGGTGGAAGATGAGAGGGAGGGGGGAAGATGAGAGGGAGGGTGGAAGATGAGAGGGAGGGGGGAAGATGAGAGGGAGGGTGGAAGATGAGAGGGAGGGTGGAAGATGAGAGGGAGGGGGAAGATGAGAGGGAGGGTGGAAGATGAGAGGGAGGGGGAAGATGAGAGGGAGGGGGAAGATGAGAGGGAGGGGGAAGATGAGAGGGAGGGTGGAAGATGAGAGGGAGGGTGGAAGATGAGAGGGAGGGGGGAAGATGAGAGGGAGGGTGGAAGATGAGAGGGAGGGGGAAGATGAGAGGGAGGGTGGAAGATGAGAGGGAGGGGGAAGATGAGAGGGAGGGTGGAAGATGAGAGGGAGGGGGAAGATGAGAGGGAGGGTGGAAGATGGAGGGAGGGTGGAAGATGAGAGGGAGGGGGGAAGATGAGAGGGAGGGTGGAAGATGAGAGGAGGGTGGAAGATGAGAGGGAGGGTGGAAGATGAGAGGGAGGGTGGAAGATGAGAGGAGGGGGAAGATGAGAGGGAGGGGGGAAGATGAGAGGGAGGGTGGAAGATGAGAGGGAGGGTGGAAGATGAGAGGGAGGGTGGAAGATGAGAGGGAGGGTGAAGATGAGAGGGAGGGGGAAGATGAGAGGGAGGGTGGAAGATGAGAGGGAGGGGGAAGATGAGAGGGAGGGTGGAAGATGAGAGGGAGGGGGAAGATGAGAGGGAGGGGGAAGATGAGAGGGAGGGTGGAAGATGAGAGGGAGGGTGGAAGATGAGAGGGAGGGGGAAGATGAGAGGGAGGGGGGAAGATGAGAGGGAGGGGGAAGATGAGAGGGAGGGGGAAGATGAGAGGGAGGGTGGAAGATGAGAGGGAGGGTGGAAGATGAGAGGGAGGGTGGAAGATGAGAGGGAGGGGGGAAGATGAGAGGGAGGGGGAAGATGAGAGGGAGGGTGGAAGATGAGAGGGAGGGTGGAAGATGAGAGGGAGGGTGGAAGATGAGAGGGAGGGTGGAAGATGAGAGGGAGGGTGGAAGATGAGAGGGAGGGTGGAAGATGAGAGGGAGGGTGGAAGATGAGAGGGAGGGTGGAAGATGAGAGGGAGGGGGAAGATGAGAGGGAGGGTGGAAGATGAGAGGGAGGGTGGAAGATGAGAGGGAGGGGGAAGATGAGAGGGAGGGGGAAGATGAGAGGGAGGGTGGAAGATGAGAGGGAGGGTGGAAGATGAGAGGGAGGGTGGAAGATGAGAGGGAGGGGGAAGATGAGAGGGAGGGTGGAAGATGAGAGGGAGGGTGGAAGATGAGAGGGAGGGTGGAAGATGAGAGGGAGGGTGGAAGATGAGAGGAGGTGGAAGATGAGAGGGAGGGTGGAAGATGAGAGGGAGGGTGGAAGATGAGAGGGAGGGGGAAGATGAGAGGGAGGGGGGAAGATGAGAGGGAGGGTGGAAGATGAGAGGGAGGGTGGAAGATGAGAGGGAGGGGGAAGATGAGAGGGAGGGTGGAAGATGAGAGGGAGGGGGAAGATGAGAGGGAGGGTGGAAGATGAGAGGGAGGGTGGAAGATGAGAGGGAGGGGGAAGATGAGAGGGAGGGTGGAAGATGAGAGGGAGGGTGGAAGATGAGAGGGAGGGGGGAAGATGAGAGGGAGGGTGGAAGATGAGAGGGAGGGGGAAGATGAGAGGGAGGGTGGAAGATGAGAGGGAGGTGGAAGATGAGAGGGAGGGTGGAAGATGAGAGGGAGGGTGGAAGATGAGAGGAGGAGGGGAAGATGAGAGGGAGGGGGGAAGATGAGAGGGAGGGGGAAGATGAGAGGGAGGGTGGAAGATGAGAGGGAGGGTGGAAGATGAGAGGGAG